>NW_025785007.1:0-22019 GCF_021130785.1 Homalodisca vitripennis | reverse complement strand
GTGCTTCAATCTGTCCGTGATAAAGAAACGGCGAAATTACATTAGTGTGATATCACTTGCCGCTAATACTGATCCCTGGTCTTGGAAGTATGGGCTGTATGATGTCTGAGTCATGATGTTAAAATATTAAGCCTTGATTTAAGATTGTAGCAACTGAAGAATGTGACCTTATTACCTGTAGGACATCAGAAGTACTCTTACCTACTTATTTTACAGTATAAATATTTAGCTGAATGCAGTTTACTGTATGGACTTCGGCCACTACTTGTACCAACATACTTGTCCGGTTATTATAAACTACCCGATGAGGTAAAATACAGTTGAATTAAGTTACTGTCATAAATTTAAAAATAATATCCTAATCCATTTCTTAACAATCTAAGGATTTGACATGTTTTACTAACTAAAGTGTGTATAGTTAATTCGTATCGGTTAAAAACACACAAAGGAAAAGAAAAACGTTGGCGAGATTTTACAATCGTATTAATACACGTAGTTTACTAATGTATTATTACAATATATTTAATTTATTACTTACGTGTCCATCAATTTCTTTAATGGATCCTTACATAATCTTTGATCCATTCAAATTAGTATCAAAAATGTTGAGAAGAATTTAATCATGATACATTTTATTTATTTTTAGACGCTACGTATTTCTAAACTATCGGATAACATTATTTAGGATAATTAAGGCAAGGAATCATTCACATGATGTTAATAAATCTATGAGTTCCATTGTAAGAAAGCATGTATAGAAAATAAGTTTATAATATTTTCATTATTTATTCTTTCATAACCGTTGTAAACCTTATCTTTATTAAAAGGTTAGTACAATGTTTAGCAGTGGTCTTAAAGTTTCATATATATTAAGAACGTGGAATTCTTATCCTATCATCATTTTAAATAAAACCTATCTACACTTATAATATTGATACATCTTTCAAGTCAGCACATAGTGCACTTGAAAGACTGGCGATAGGGGTGGTGGAAAATGATACCACATCGAAAAAAATATGGACAACGCTCCGTAACTTCTTTATTTATATTACTTAAATCACAACCGAGAATATAGTAAATTTACTTCTTATGTCAATCGAGTTTTCAAATAAAAATATTCTTTTCTTGCTTAATTCTACTAGCACTTCAAT
The DNA here is from genome assembly GCF_021130785.1 of Homalodisca vitripennis. NCBI lineage: Eukaryota > Metazoa > Arthropoda > Insecta > Hemiptera > Cicadellidae > Homalodisca > Homalodisca vitripennis. The sequence goes on along the minus strand of NW_025785007.1, from coordinate 20,868 downwards.
AATAATTTATTTTAAACAAATTCTGAAACACTTAGTCGCCGTTATCAAGCATTTATACCGTAAAGTTCAAACACGTTTTATAGTGAGAATTTACGGATCTACATTATTCTCTTGTTGATGTAGTGCATATTTTCTGCGATAGATTGCAGCACACGTGACGTAACCTACATTTCATTTTATATACGTATACCTATGACGGAAATTACTAACGGAGGATATTATGAAGAATATTTAATAAAAGGAAAGATTATATAAGTTTAATAAATCTATTAAGTCTATTGTTATAAAGGAAACTACATTCATAATGGTTTCAAAATTTAGTCGTTTTTTAACAAGTTGTGAATTTAATCTTTATTAAAAGGTTACGTCCAAAGTTTAGCAGTGGTCTTATCGTTTTGTATTTAGGAACGAGGAATTACTTTTATATTCAGATCCTAATATTAATTTAAACTTAAATATAATACAACGGTTTCTATTGATACATCTCTCTAGTTAGCACATTGTGCACTTGAAAGATTGGGTGGAATTGGACTAGACCATTCTCAGTAAAATTTAATAATATAGGGAGTAAGCTGTATATTTATAACACTTAAATTTCACAACCGAGGATAGAAATAACATTTCGTTTAATATCAACCGGTTTGTCCACATAAAAATACTCGTTTCTTGTTTAAATCTACTCGGACTTCTATAATAATTAAAAATTATATAATCTTAAAACATTAAACACCGTTATAAAGTAATTAATTATACTGTACAGTTCAATACGTGTCGGTAAGAATTTTACGAATCTACATTATTCTCTTGTCGAGGAAGCGCATATTGTATCTGGTAGATTGAAGCACACGTGACGTAACCTAAATATCTCAAATAACCAACCTAATACAGGGAGGGTAATATTACATGGCACGAGGGTGACGACCTGCCAAAGGACTGGCCCTAGTACCATGGAATGCTCTAACCTGGATTGCACATAACAGTTTTCACTGCAGCCATTGCTGTTTGGTTTATAGTAACAGTGGTGAATGTACGGACAACTGTTTTAAGCACAGGCAGTCCTAACCCCTGCCAAGGTAGGTCATTATAATTTTTGAAATATCTCTCTGACATTTTCTTCATTATGTAGACTAGGGGTTTTTAAAGTTCACTAATCATAGTGTAAAAAAGTAACATACCAAACACTTAATATAAATGTTTTTTTAACACTTACATTTAACCCTTACACATTTGTTAATTATAATTTACTAAATCAGGAACATAAGTTTGTGCTGTTTGCAAAATAGCTAAGAATTAAAGCCAAAGAGACATAGTTTTGTGTAAAGAAATCCCGACATAGCTAGTATTTGATTACTAATGTTACAGAAAACTATAAATACTTTACATTAAATGTCTCACCTGAGTGTCAAACTGGCCATAAAGGGTTGACAGACAACTTGTTCGATTTTGAATTAATGGTGAGAGTAAACGTTTAACAAATCTGTAACGTAGTATATCAAATCCACATTATAGGCTACCTTTTTCCTCCTTATAGTTGCCATTTGTAGATGGGATACTAGCAACAAATTCCATGGCTTCGTGTTACAATCTGTCACTTGGAGTACTTAAACTAATCATCATTGTAAATGTCTCAATTCATTAATACATTTTACAAAATTGGACCTAAATTGATAACCATTATTCCATTATATCTCAAACTTAATAATTTGTAGCATAGGAAATTTGAAATTCCATGTATATTTTGCAAGTTCAGAACGTACTATACCTCTAGGCTGAACATTCACTACTATCTTATTAGAAGAAACACTCACAAACCTAAATTCGGTCTTGTACTAGTCAGCTTCCATAATCCGCAATCTGCACAATCTTCTGTCGTTGTCCAGTTGTTGAAGATCATCTAAGTTCTCTCGCAAAATTTCAAGTCTTTCTTTTGATTTCACTATAATTATTTCATATTGTTCAGTTAGTAATTTATACGAGCCTACGCGCCTTTCCGGTTCGTCATTTAAAACATTAAATTATAGGTTAAAATTTATAGGTCAAAAAACTATATATAATATATATATATATAATATTACTGTTATATATTATTATACATAATATATAACTCGCAGTAGCTCTTGTGCCGAGGAAGCGCTAGGCTAAAGACTAAAGTTAAAACCTACGCTATCTCTAACTCAATACCAAGAGACTTGGACTCAATGGAGTATTATCAGGCAGGGATTCAATGATAATATGTTTTTGGTTCATTTCCCATTATCATATACATTAAAAAAGATGTATTCTAAAATTATATTATTTCGTACTATTATCTCCTAGTGGAAAAATTGTTCTAGACGAAAATGTACAGTGCAATAGGTAGACATTCACAATTTAAGCGAGGGAATATGCCAATTTTATAAGTACAACTTATCAATATGTTTTATTACTGACAGAAAGTAGGTTTAAGAGACACCACTTCCAAGCTCTTTATAAGGTTTACCTGATGATGATTTTACGTTTCCTTCGGTTGGTTTTTAATTCAACCGGAAACAATATGTTCTGGGAAAACAAGGCCAACCACTAAAATGCAGAAAAAATAATAGAACCTTAAACGCAGGCCTCATTTGAGCCTCAATCCCATAATGCGGCGTTTGCTATTGGCTACTTTTTTATATTCGTAATATATCAGCAAACATCTACTTTCTGAAAAAAATAAAGTAAAGAAAAATACATTTAAAAAATAACAAAGATCCCAATACAATATACAAAAAAAATAGAATTAGAAAAAGAGGTACTTCGTTGTTTATAAAGTAATTTTTGCAGCTACAAATAACTAGTAACACAATGATATAATAAACAGTTTACAATATAACATTATTTTAACATACATTCCCTTTTTCAATTTTAGTTTTTAACGTTTATTTCCATTTGTAATTTCTTTATTATTATCAGGCAAGTGCTTAAGCAAATTAGAAACAAATCATAATTTATTTTTGTAATACGTCATTACAAGACTAGGAATTTCAAAATGTTATTATTTCTTAGTCTCTATTTGTATGATCCTTCAACACCAGGAAAACTTCCATTTCATAAAATGCATTTAAGTTATAAACACTGAGGTCATAATCGATAGGCTAAGTGAGTTTTTTCGTATCAATAATCTTTAAAAAGTAATTGTTATGTTTAAATAACGACGTGATTTGAATAATATAACGGCTTTCCCGAACACTAATCCATAGTTCATCCTAAATGAATAATTGAAAAAATATCCTAATATTAATATCTCCTCAGTATAATAATACTTAAGTAATTTGTTACCCTTGATATATTTGTTATTAATAATATTAGTAATTTTTTAATTACATCAATTGTTTCTAAGTAAACCAATTATTTACTACTATTACTACCAAAAATGTTAAACATTCATAACTGTATTCAGAGGTTTAATATACATAATAGAAATATAATAATTTGACGTTTAAAGTCAACTATACATTTATTGATTTTTAAATTTATTTTCAAATTTAAAGGATGATTGCCACTCATAACTTGTATTGAACGTATTTATTTTTCCATATACATATAAGCAATTTTATTAATGATACTGATTATTTGTGTAATGTTAACAGCGTCATTTATTTATGTACTAAACGATTCCAGGTTAAAAAATATTTTATATTACTAACTCCACATTACAAAGGTTTTATATTTAGCGTAATGAATATTCAACTAAAACCATTTTTTATTATTTTATTTGCCACACACGTGTTTCAGTATTCAACCATCATTATTTTGTCAAAGTAAACAATAAAACATTATTTTAAATTTGTTCCACTTTAAAAAAAAATTTTTATTCTAATAAAGAATTAATAAATTTAAGTAAAAGATGGTGACTATTATGTCTAGGTACAGGTAATTTTGAAAATGTGCTTAAACCGTTTTGTAATAATCACTGCAATGGTGACCGGAAGTGCTAAAGTAGAATACCTTTCATATTTTTTAAAATAATACCTTAGTATATTAAGGCCTAAAGTAAAAGGATACATTCCGAAAATCCAATCTGAAAATTCTATTTTCGTATCGTTATCTTTGGAAAATGTATGAAAACCTGATAAAAGTTCATGAATTCCATTTGATAAAGTAATTTATGAAAGTTCTTTTACAAAAGAAGGCGATAAGAACACATTCCTTGTCAGCTCTCTTACTTACATATATACCACATTGGATTTAAACAGTTGGGAGACATTCGAACAAATTTTCGGTCTTTTGTATATTTGGCCCACTAAATAAACAGTGATCTAATATTATACACATCTCTTGATTGACATTTGTAAAAAATGGCCATGCTTTTTTGTATAAATTGTCTTGTAACAATTTAATAATGGGCATTTTATTTCAAATAAAAATAAAAAAGTAATATTCCAGGAGCCAGGAGCCTATTTTCTTTGCGTAATTTCACAACCTGCCTGAAGGACTTTCCTAGGAAAAAAATTGAACGACAGCCGTACTATTTTGGTAAAGGTTGAAAGGTGAAGGGTCAAAAATATAAAATGATAATTTTTCCTCTTGTCAGATTTAACCATATTTGTATTTTATTTACCCTATACAAATAAAGTTTTTTCTTAGCATAAGCTTTAAAGCATATTTAAACTCGCCTTTACTTTCAAACGACTTTTTATTCAAAGCACCTTATTTCTAATCAAACTATACAGCTGGATTAAACAGCCCAAAAATTTTATTAAGAACGTATTTTAACGCAATTCTGACCAAACATATTATTTGATGTATTTTGATGTCTTTATATTTACGTTCTATAGATTTATTTAAATGCGCCTTAAACATTTAAGATCCTGTTGTAAACATCTGGATTATCTCTCCTCCTGAGAATATATTAAACTGTAACTTAAGCCGTACAATTAGTCTATTTCTCCACTAACAATAAATATTCCTCGCCACCATGAAAACACAATTTTAAACTTAATAGTTTAAAAAAATGTTCAGTGCAGTGGTATTCTGAGTGATTTTACTTCATGTTGAAAGGGACAAAGTTAGCAGAGTTAACATTCAGTTTTCTTACGAACTATGACTCCAACACTACGGCTGAGCCTGTGTATTTGACTGCAATATTCTTGAAATGGATAAGTCAAAACATTAAATTTTTTCATTAAATATAACTCATGTAGATATTGTATTCTATGTATGGCTGTAGATGTCTGAATATTGATGTTTAACAATTAAGCCTTGAGTTTAGATTGTAGCAACTGATGAATGTGACTTATTACCTGTAGGACATCAGAAGTACTCTTACCTACTTATATACAGTACATTTAACGGAATACAGTTACTATATGGACTCCGGCCACTATCCACATACTGTGCGTTATTATCACTACCGATGAGGCAATACAATCGATTAAATAGTTTCATAAATTAAAATCTTAAGTATTAACTTTAAAAAAATTTCAATAAAGTTAAAAACGCGATTTTTTTACATAGTTCGCATTTAAAAATGTATATGTGTATATTTCCTCAGAAGTAATTAACTTTGACATTTTTGACTGAACAAAAAATTGTGTATTGTAGCGTAAACACACACAAAGCAAATGAAAAACTTTGTAAGTTTAAAAATATGGTAATACACGTATTCAATTTTTAAATTTGGGCCACAATTATCTTTGCTGGCAGAAACTTGTCCAACATTAAAAAAAAATTACAATTACTTTGAACTGTATTTATTCACTTGTTTATTGTTTTAAGTGATATACGTCCAGTAGCCCAGAACCGTCTTTTAATTCTAGTACACTCTAGAGATTAACATGGGAGAGTATCAAAAGAGTCAAAATTATGAAATAAAAGTTTTTTTAGTAATATTTCTTTAGTTTTACACTTAAACCGACCGTCAGATAAGTAAATATATTTTTAATATATACAGACCTATAAAGTGACAAGTTTGTCTCATATCTAGTTATCAGACAGTGATATAAGTATCATCTATTTTTTTAATCAGGATTACGTATAAGAAGCAGGGTTAAGTCTAAAGACGGATTATTGTATGATGTTTTAAACATTTCGATACTGTCTCCTTTTGATTCAATTAAATAGGGTGATTGACAATCAGTTTTTTCCTGGTCATCCTGGAAACTCAGATTGATTAAATGCCATTCGTAAGTATTATATAAACAGGCATATACATAGTGCTTCAGGTTGCGAATAGTGTTCTAACATTTGTCAGTGTATTTATCTGACATGCGAACGCATTGAAAAGACAAGTGAAAGGTAATTATCAAGTCTAAGATTAGTCAAAATATTGTAATATTAAATGGAACCTATATAATCTTTGATAATTCAAAATAGTTTCAAAATGTTGATAAGAATTTAATATACATCAATTTTTTATTTATAGATGCTACATATTTCTAACTATTGGTGAAAATTATTTAGTATATTTAATACAAGCTATTATTCCATGATGTTAATAAAAATATGAATTCCATTGTATGACTGCAGGTATAGAAACTAAATTCATAATGGTTTCAATATTTATTCTTGATAACTGTTGTGAACTTAATCTTTATTAAAAGGTTAGTACAATGTTTAGCAGTGGTCTTAAAGTTTAATATATGGTGAACGTGGAATTCTTATCCTATCAACATCCTTTAAATCTAATTTATCTACACATATAATATTATTACATCTCTCAAGTCAGCACATAGTGCACTTGAAAGACTGGCGATAGGGGTGGCGGAAAATGATATCAAACCGAAAAACATTAACGTAACCTACTTATTTATATTATTTAAATCGTAGCCGAAAATACAATAAATTTACTTTTTATATCAACTGAGTTGTCAATTAAAAATATTCTTTTCTTGTTTAATTCTACTAAGATTTCATTAATAATTTAAAAAATATATTGTGGAATACTTAGTCGCCGTTACCAAGTGTTTATACTGTAAAATTTAATACGTCTTAGCTAGAATTTACGGATCTACATTATTTTCTTGCCGAGTTAGTGCATATTGTATGCGGTAGATTGCAGCATACGTGACGTAACCTAAATATCTCAAATATTCAACGTAATAAGGGAGGGGAGCATTATATAGTAGAAGGGTGACGACCTGCCCAAGGACTGGCCCTAGTACCATGTAATGCTCTAACCTGGGTGCGTATAACAGTTTCACTGCAACCATTGCTGTTTGTTCAGCAACATTGGTGAATGCACGGCAACTGTTTTAAGCACAGGCAGTCCCAATCCCTGCCAAGGTTGTTAATACGGTACCTATTTAGAAGTTACATTTTAATATATCTCACATACATATCCCTCTACACACACACACACACACACACACACACACACACACACACACACACACACACACACACACACACACACACACACACACACACACACACACACACACACACACACACACACACACACACACACACACACACACACACACACACACACACACACACACACACACACACACACACACACACACACACACACACACACACACACACACACACACACACACATATATATATATATATATATATATATATATATATATATTTATCTACGTCAGATAATAAAAAAACTAAAATCATACGAGTAACAATTACTCATATACTCGTATAATTTTTATTATTATTATTACCTGATGTAGATTTTCCTTTTGTCTGTGTGTGACGGTTGATTATTTTTATGTAAAGTGCTTTATGTTGTAGACATTTCTCTGCATATCTGGCTTGATCTAATTATTGCTACTTATTTTTTGTTTTCACATCTTTGAAATCTGTTTAAAATCTACGAATCTTTTGCAACGGAATAAGATTATAATTGGAAGCATTTGTTGATTAGAAGAATTGGGGTGAGGCCGTATTCAAAATCAGTGGTAATTGTAATTTTTCACATTTTTATGTTATTTATAACAAACATACTGACTCATAAATACATGATCTTGCTTATTAATTCGTTTGCAATTAAGTGTTTTATTTAGTGAGAAATAGAAAACAAATGAAAAAAGTTGTTTTTTTTAGAATTGTAGAGAATAAAATAATCAAAGGGTCTGTCTTTATCTATGGTGGAATTAAAGTTAATTCTATGGTTGGATCGAATGGATTCCCAAGAACATATCAAATTGGAATTTAAATTAACTGCATTATAACTTTGCCTAATCAGGGAGATATTTATAGAACACATTAAGCTACTGACGAAGTGCTAGTACCTAATGGTCTTGCAGGAAGCTTACACATTACCTCAACTTTTTCGCCTCTCCTCTCTCAGTCTTGTTCTATACGCTAATCCTAGAGAAAGCCCTCTTTAATACCGCATGTCTTATATTGCAGAGTACAGAAATGTATTAGTATTAGTTACTTGTGTCGCATTAAATGTTCAATAAAATACTGGTTAGTATTACAAATTAAGCTTTAAATACTTCTCAGATTGAAACTTTGATAACAATCTCTGAAAATATTTTTATAATTTCACCCTTCATTTTAATAAACCCTATTATAATTTTTCAGTTTTATTATTACTTGTTATTTCGTTGATATTTTAAAAAGCGCAATAATTGTGTTTGTATTTAAAATAATATAGGTCTTCTTGTACGTTAGTAATCATGCCAGTCACTTTCGTAAAAGCAGTTCCTAAAATATCAAACCAGGATAACAACTTAGCTACAGTAAACATTGACTTCCAAGAAAATACCACTATAATTATTAAGTTAAAGTTTTTCCAAGATAACAATCTCAAACCATAACACATTTAGTATTAGTGGGAACCAATTTAAAAATCTAATTTTTTTGCGTTAACTCGTGCTTACGTTTACTTATTAACGATAGTGAGCTTCCTGTGTAATGTAATACCGAGTGCTGAGTATTATATATTATGGTAGTAAGGACTGTCAGTCTTACATGCTTAGTTAAAACCGAGTTTACGTTTATCACGCCAGGTACAGATGTCGATTCCTCTCCTCTGACAGATCTATTATTTCAGGTACCTTTGGGACAACCATCCAAGAATATTTCTTGTGTTTGTACTACCTTATTTACAACTTTTTTGGACACTCAGTTTTGGAAACGTGGTGGTTGACTGCTTTGAAGTCTTCCGTTTTGGTAATAATACTCTGGTCATGTCCTGTTTTATTACAAAAATATCACCTCATCTCCGATTTTTTTCAGATTGTTGAGGTTATGTTAACAACTGATTTTGGGGTGATAGTTACCTGAGACTGGAGGATGTTTACATTTCTTGTATGCTAGAAAACTAGATCTTTGCGGCTAGCGTTCAGCTTGGAATCTATTCTCCCCATAACTTACATTCTATTCATAAATAAACGAAGGGTGCAGAGGAAAAACGCCGAAAGTCCAAAAATTTAAAAATTGATTTTATTGCGTAAATTGGTTGCTAAGGCGGTGAAGTATCACCATGTGGAGCGTTACAGCACAAGAACGACTAAGTTTCGAGATATCAAGCGAAAACTAAACCGTACTCAGAGGAAAATGACTAAGCTCCAGAGTACATAAACCGAGTATAAACGACTAGAGTCCAGCCACTGCCTGTTTCGAGCAGGTGCCGCACGCCGTCTTGTCAGCTGCACATTGCTGTCTGTAGGCCTACTGCTCCCTGTTGTTCTGCTATTTTGTTCCCCCTGTGCACTATTTCAATGGGATATATCGTTTATTTGTAATGTCTTATAGTGTTATATTGTGTTTTATGAAAATGAGTAGTGGTGAGGAAGACAATAGGGTCAATGCTGAACGCAAAACAGTTATAGATAATTATGTGGAAATATGGGAAGTTAAAATTTAATAATTTGTGCAAATGTTTTAATAATAACTTACTGTTGGATCTTTATTAAAATACACAGCTTTTATAACAATTTGTAATGCAGAGATACAGAAACCTAGATATGTTACTTATACTAGGATATCCTGTTAGTTAATCCGTTATGAATACAAAATAAAACTACTGTAAAATGTAGAGTTTGGATTCAGCTTCAATATTATCATATGGACTCTAATTAACTCTATTATATTTAAACCTCAGTATGCACCTTAAAATTGACGATAATATTACCCATTTTATCATTATTATCAATAATATTATAAAAATATGTACTAATTTTTAATTATAAAACATTGCTTTTTCATTATTTGCAATATTTAAACTGAACAAGATTCCTGACCTGACCTACATTTGGGCAACATTACATTAGAACACTCACCGTAATAGCAAATGGAGTATAGAGTGCAGTATAAAGATAAAGCCACTGGTGTATACCTTGAAAAAAAAAACATGTACAGCCTACTCTGTATTTCAAGTTAACTCATCAACAGCAGTGTAAATGTTTAAAATTTAAATCTAGCATTATTAAATGCATCTTGCGCATTAGCTAATTTATTTTTATACTAATCTCCTTTGATTGACTTACTAAATTAAATTACACTAATATAATCTGTGATAAAATCCATCATATATATCTTTGGCAATCATTCTGATGAAACCATTTTATATTTTATAGTTTTTGGATGCGAAGTAAACATGTTAAAATTAATCTTTAATTTGAAGCTTTAAAATCATTTAACAAGTTTTCATTAAACATGTTTATGAAATATAGAGTCATGTCTAACAACCCAATCCAGCCCGATTAAATTACAACATGTTACAAATGTGGTATACAAAATATCTTTTTATGAACACCATCTTATTTTCCCAACTTTTTTTTGGAAAATAATTTATTTCCTCAAATTTAAACAAAAAGTGATGATAATAAAACCAAATCAAAGTTCAATTCCAAGTTTAGATAAATAATATTTTATATTTAGAGCACACATAACGACACGAAATGTCTAGAATATGTATTATTATTATCTATAAGTATACTTTTTGACTTGTTCCTTTAGATAACCATTATTTTACTGTGTGTTTGAGTCTGTTTGCATACATAACTATTAATTAGAATAATTGTACTATTATAAAACATAATATAATTATATCTCACCTAACAATTAATTATACCGCGTTACCATGAAAACATTGATTTCTAAACCGTAATACTTTAAAAAAATTTAATACAGCGTCCACATGATTCGTTGTCCTTAAGTCGGTACGGACGGAGTTAACAGTGTTCGCTCTTCTTTAGATCTGTGACTCTGACACCACAGCTGAGACCCTGTTGATTCGACAGCAACATCTTTTGAATGGGTAAGTCAAAATATTACACTGTTCACTGAAATTATCTCACTTAGATGTTGTCTGAATATTTATATCAATAGTATGAAGTTTAGACTGTAGAAACTCATGAATTCGTCGTATTACCTGCGGGAGACCAGATAAGTACTATAACTCAATTATTGTATTTTATATTTATGTACATGTAGTTAATGTATTGGACTACGGTCACTACGACACGTAAGGGCCCGTCTATTATTAATGCTACCGCTATGACAGAGGATAATACTTTACTTGCTGTATTTGAAATTTGTATTACTGTATATCAAGAACTATTTGATTTTTCAATCTTTGGAAGCAGGAAGTTCTAAAAGTCACACTAAACCGATTCGTATTCAAGTTCAAAGTAACAAAATTATAAAGTTCTTTTCAATTATTTAGTTCTTGTGAAATCCATAGGTCTCATTCCTGCTTCCAACAGACAAAGAAGCCCGCATCATATAGACAATTGAACCAAAGAAAACTTGTGACATCAATGGAATGTCGGTGTAGTTACTCGAATTTTTCTGCAGTCAATGATTCACACCACTCAACTGATTAATTAATTTCTAATTCGAAATAGGATTTTCTGGCTCTATTCTCGAAATATAGAAAGTGGTTGATGAGGGCGAATAGGGTTAACCGGAAACTATAGTCTTATTTTAATTCTATTTATTTTTTCAGCAAAATTGTTAAAAGTGTATATAAAAATACCAGAGGACTGTTTTGAACCCTTACGTTCTTTAAACCACATCAGTGTTGATTTAAGGATAATCCAATTGATAAGCTAAATAACCATGTATAATTTCTTTATATAGTTTGTAATGATGTAAACCTGTTTTAATTATATTTCTTGAACTTTCCAAAGCACTTGACTGTGTGGAGCAATACAAATTATTGCACAAGTTTAAAAAATCAACCTTTCAGTTTCAAATCATGTGGTTTGTTTGGATGAAGCATGTTTACTACATAAGACTGACTAGATCAAAAACTGTCGTTAAATATAATTTAAAAATACATTTAGAGACCCTCAGGGATCAATTCTTGGGCCTTTACCATTCAAGGTATACGTCAACAGACCGAATGATGATATACAAAAGGGACACTTTATTTAGTACTCTGACAACACTGTACTTTGTTTCAAAAGACTCACAATATTAAAAATCAAATATGTTGTTTTTACGAAATCTTGCTTTAAGTATTGTACTCATACTATTTTTTAAACTAAACATTCAAAATCAAATTTTATCAATTATTCCTTCAAAACAAATTGGATGTTTTAGTAGCTGGTTTAGTTGAAAGTGTCCCCTCTGCAAATTTATAGGGATGTAAGCCGACCTTCATGGAGGGCTGAGCAAAGACAATCGTATTGATGATGGTTTCCTAGTGTTGCAATAGACGTGTATAAACTACATAATTTCCCAAATGTTTCTTTCGAAGTAAATTTAAAATTGAATATTACGGCGTTGTGCATCCGAATTGGGTCTAGCAATTCATGAATGCTAATGTTTTCTAACATTTTCTAAGACAGTACTAAGGAGCATATTAGGTATTTATCCCGACTATTCCGGTACGGGATTTACCTTTATGTCAAGACAAATTTTACTTCTGGGCTACCTCCCCTCACACGATTTGGCGAGGGCGAGCCGATCGCAAAATATGTTCATTTTTGTTCATTTGTTGCTGGGTTACATTTATATTATTATAGAATGTAATTCAAAATTTTTCCATCAGACTTAATAATTTGGATGTGGCTACTAAGGCCCTACGGCTTAGAGCTAGTAGCCGGTCTCGCTCAGCATACACTATCAGTGAAGATGTTATTAAAGTTACCACTGCAATAGTACCGAGAGAAATTGTAACGGATATATCCTCTAATATATACTCATTCACTCAAACTTTCATACATACATGAGCGGCTCTTAGTTCATACTCTATATTTGCAAGGTTAATCTTCAGGAATACAACGTTGCCAAGCCCTCTAAGACGCAAATGTGGAAGTATCCATTACATCAACAACAAGAGGTAAACAGCTCAGACAGGTCCTATAATTACTTATAGGAAAAGCAAGGGCATTTTTATAAGGTATATAAAACAATGGTCATTTGAAGTATTATTTCATTTTACACATAAATTTATAGCAAAACCAAAATAATTATGCATTTTTCTATTTAAAAAACAACTACCAATGTCAGTGTTTTACGTATTTTATTAGTAAGCCAATATAACAAACCTTAACTCGCATTGATATGAGAGCAGCAAAAGTTAAATTATATAATTAAAATCAAAACAAATCCAATTTATCAGCACTATTGAAATTTTACATTTTTGGGTAAAAGTAATATTGATAAAATAATACAGTATTAAAAACCAAAAACTATTATAATTAAAGTGATTAATTTCATATTTTTTGATTAGTGGAAGGTAAACTTGAAAATATACGATAGTTCTCCATCAAGGCTCTAGATGGCCCTCTCAAAGAGATATCTTAATCTGCTCTTCAAAATCGATGAGCTTTGGGAATATTTTAGTTTATGCAAATACTAGCACATTCCTACATCTTCGCTCGCAATTTTCATGCCAAATTTTGTGTATTTTATTGAATAGCTACCATGATTTCAGTAACACTTGACTATTTTAGTCCAATTTAGATAAAACTTTAAGTCCAAATTCATACAAATCAATACAATCCAAGTAATAACAATTCATGTTATTACATTAAAAGTGCTATCAATCACAAAGGGGATAGGGTCCTTGTTACCATAGGACCTTGGTAGTGGTAACCCTCCCACCATCACTTATACGCCTAGGTTGCAATGTTAGCACGAAACTGTTATGTAAGATGGCAGAAAAAATTCCAAAGTAATATAATTTCGTAATGCATAGAACAGTAGATATTTATGGAACTTTGCTTTTGCTTTCTAAACGTTGTATTATCAGTTAAAGATTTGATTGTATGATAGTATGGATTTCTTCTTTGCTACATTATTGATCATAAAAACTAAGACCGACAGATTTTAGGATTTGTTATCATCTTTATTTAAATTATATTTTAATGAACAACAGCATAATTTATAGTTGTATCTACATGTTTTAAATATATATACCAAATATACAATCGATATGTACACTAATCTTTGTAAAATGACTAAATTACCGAAATTGGTTTTATTGTGGATGAAAATGATCTTTATTTATTTTTGTGAAGTTTGTTTATGTACTTAGTTGTTTATTCTATAAATGCTGAATTTTATTACATACACAACCCCAAATTCTCATATTTTCGTTATTGATATAATATCGTTTAAAATTATAAAAAAAGTAATAAAACATTGCACTTAATAATATTATCATTATGTCTATTACCACACTGTATTAGACAGCAAAGTAAAGACAGGGACATTATAGTCATGCATGCATTTTTCATACGTCACTGGCCTTGCCCGACTGCAAAACATTCTAACGGCGTCTGATATAGGGCATACAGTGGACATTGTACCTTATTTTACGTTTGAGTGCATCTCTGTGAATATTTTTCAATTTCCCGATTAAAAGTACAAATAAATATTTCAAGAACTTTGCTGTTGTCATTATCTTAAGTTAGGCAATTATCGCCAAAATAAAAGATGATAACTAAAGTTTAAATTGAGATTGTTTTCTTTCTGTGTGGAACTCATAGAAAGTAATTTATGTTCAAATATAAAGGTTCCAATGTTACATATTTACGATAGCAGCTTCTCTGCAAGGTTTATAATATTTGTATACTGTATAAAAAAATTTTATCATAATTAACCTACCATATTGCGGCATCATTTAGTCTTATACAGAGGCCGATCTGGGTTTCTTCAAAGAAATTTTTAAACAGTTGGAAACTATTCAAATAAAAATCTAACTTATAAAAATATTGAAAACGTGATATTTTTTGCAATATAACTAGATTAAAATGTCATGATTTGCAATAAATATTGAAAAATTGTCAAATTTATTAATTTTAAACGAGGGCACTGCTCTACAAGAAACTATAATTAAAACTTTTAATCTCATAAATGTCAAAAAATCTGTCATAAAAAATACATTAGAAACTGTACTAAATGAAAGAAAATTTTGAAAGTAAGAACCTTCGAAAAAACTTATTGCAAGATATTTAACCGACAAGCAAAGGCATTGAAAATACAAGTATTTTCAATAAGACAAGTCTCATTAATCCGTCAGTCTTTTACACGTCGAGAGTAATCAAAACATTTTAATATTTAAATAGCTCTTACTGATAATCTTGTATGATTCAAAACATTTTAAAATATGATGAGATTAAACAAAACTTAAAATCTGTTATTTAAAAAGTGACTACAATTTTCAAATTTGTGAGGAAACTAATAATAATATAAAAATAATAAAAAAAATCCATTACTTTAATCAATCTATGGAGTTAGAAATTTGTAGCTTGACTTCACGTGAAAAACATATCGTAAACAATGAAAGCTAAATAGAAATTTCATTATTAGCTAAAGATTATATATCTGTTAATGTTATAGACACATAGGTTAAACTGATATTTATTGAAAAAAAGATGCGAATTTTCATATACTTAAACTGAATCAAATATTTAAGTTGTTATTTGTTTATACTAAATTTAGATGAGCTTCAATTACTTTATGAGGCTTAATATACTATGCATTAAAATGTTTATTTATTTTTAATCGGAATTACAGAAGTATAGATTGTATCAATCTCAATTTGCATTATTAGAAAGTTTCTATGGAAACTAATGTTAAAATTATTGATATATTCTTTTATGAACTTGTGTTCGTAATAGGTCGATACAATATTTAGCGGTGGTTTTTACGATTTATTTATGTTAAACGTAGAATTATCATCCTTTCAATATCCTAATATAACGTCAAACTTATCTATAATAATTTCGGTATACCTCTCAAATAAGCACCTAGTGCACTTGACAGATTTTGCAAGATTTCCTATCACTCTAAAATCAAATCAGACAAATATATCGCGTAGCGCCTTTAGTTATAATATTTAAATGGCAACCGAGAATGAAACAAGTTTTCTATTTATCTCAACCGGTTCTTTTTATATAAATACTCATTTCTTGCCTAAATGTCTTGGATTACTTATTAGTTTATGAGTATTAGTGGATTAGTTATGAAGTATATAAATTGAAACTAAAAGAATTCTTTTATAATGGAATACTTGTACAATTGATGTACAAGATAGTGATTGACGTGTTGTCAATATCTGACATATGATAAATCTGTTTGTAAAGCAAACGTGACGTAAACCATTATATCATAATTATCCAACCTAATAAGGGAGGGGAGTATTACATGGTAAAAGGGTGACGACCTGTAGAAGGACTGGCCCTAGAACCATATAATACTCTAACCTGGGTGCGCATAACAGTGTCATTGCAGCCATTGCTGTTCCTTCTAGGAACAATGGTGAATGCACGGTAACTGTTTTAAGCACAGGCAGTCCCAATCCCTGCCAAGGTTGGTTATTTATTATTTTTAAACAACATTTTAATAGATCACATGAAATTTTTCTTTTCCGGAAGTTTATTTAAATTTTCACCAATCAACGTGTACGAGGGTAACATACCAACCAGTAACAAAGATTATTTTGCTATGTAAAGTCCAACATGACCGAACATGTAATGCTTTGCTTGGCCACTACGTTTTTAAAAACTATTTACTATGTTGAGAGTAATTATAATTGTGCTGAAAAACTAGAACAAATAAGTGCTTTTTCGTGATACGATTTCTTTAATGAAATTCTGGCGTGCCGAGCTGATATGTTACTGGCCCGGAAACATTTATTTGTTACATACATCTTTCTATAATCTGTATATTCTATTACTTACTAGTCTTCAAAACTTTACAAAATGAGCGAAACATTTACCTATATAGTCATTAAATAAAGTTCCCACAAGGCCGAGCCAGTGACATGGACATGATGCAATGTCACGTAAAACTTCTTTCTCACTTTAGCACCAGAATATATATATTAGTTTGAAACTCAATTTTATTTTCAGGTAGAAAAACAATATGAATGATTAAATTTTAAAAATCTTTAATCGGAAACAATGAACTATACTGACTTAGAGTAACTGCGTTTACCGTTCTTCCTCTAAAAGTATTAAAGTTTAAATTTTTCCATTTTCAAAATATTTGTCTAAGGAATATTGTTCAATTTATGTAAAAGATAGTGATTGGGGTGTGATCAATAACTGACATATGATAAATCTGTTTTTAATAAAGACTTCTGAGATGATCGTTGTGTTTCACGGTAGAAGCTCTTTCCTATTATCTTAAAATATATCTAATTGGTTCGTTCACCTTAAAAAGAGGATAGATTCCTAATCCTTTAAACGTATTTTTTATTTTTGTAACATTATATATGCCAAATTGTCCGAAAACCATGTTGGTTTAAGAATTCCTGTTTTTTTCAGCAATGTATGAAAAGTCGTTTTGCAAGCACTGGTAGAGTGTACACGATTGTTGTTGGCTCTTACACAAATTTCATATTTTATATACCACTGTTTTAACTCTACCCCTAGTGTTGACATGTTTAGTCCTATGTATTATATCTCATTTCATAGCTTATCACAGCTCTGTGTAAGCCATTCACAATTAACTAACCCCGCCATAAAACAACCTCTAACGAATAATTACAATTAAAAAATCTCGTAAGGCAAGTCTCTAGAAAATAATCGACACTCTCTGAAACAAATTCATATTGAATAGTACAATATTTAGAGGAAAATAGGCATAACGTGAAGTCCAACATGAACAAAACACCCAAAGCCTGTATAGACACCCATGGTCTATTTCAGATTAAAAGCTGTTGGTGCATAGCTTGCCATTGGCTGAGTGTAAAATATTTTTGTTCTTTGTGTTGATTTTTTTGTTGATGTGAAGTTCTAAAAATTCTGAAACGAGATTAAGCCGAGAACAGTAACTGATGAATTTTGGAGTTGATTTTAAACGGTTAAGAGACACTTGAACTGAGTGAGGTTCTTTTGTATCATTGTCTCACTTATTTAACGCTGTATAAATATTATCCTAGTCTCCTGACTGTCAATTTATTAACTGATTATATTTATTCATCTGCTGTAAGCGTGACAGTGCAGTAAAGGATATTTTTTTTGATCAACACATCATTGTATCAGAGGAAGTATAATATTATTGTTAGTTTCGGTTTAACATCTGAAGATGAAATTTTCGACAGCGTTTGAACCGAAAGACTTTGGTGTTAGTTATGGCATCAGCCACGAACGCGAAAGAATTAAAATACGTTGTAAAGTCTATATCGGAGTTTGTTCCTAGAGGAAGAGTGGCCAGTATCAGCTAACTAAAGGAGGTAATATACGTTTATTTGTTAGTAGAGATTTAAAAAGGTCATTTTTCCGTAATCCTGTTAAGTTTACAGGTCTCCAGCCTCTTAAAAAATATAAATAAAGTTAAAATGCAAAATAATTAATTTTATGCACAGGTTTTAATTATGTTATACTTGAAGTAAAATATAACTATCGGACATCGTTTGCAATATAAAATTTGTTATTATGAAGCAACCCAGCTTCTTTGCTTTTTCTCTATAACATTATAGAATGAAAACTATCTCGAATATTCATTTTTATGTTTCTAGAAATAATTATAAACCTCTTTGAAACAGGTTAGGTCATTACGATCCTTATTGGTTTAATTAAAATGAGACCATGATAGCACAGACGCGATTGAGCATTATTTTAAGATTTAAAAAGAGGATATTGTTAGGAACATTTACTAATCAAGAGGATAGTTGGATATTGTTGTAACGTTAATTTTAAAATTCGAACAAGTATTCCATTTATTCATAGCCAAGACATTCTTTACAGATTTAGTATTTTAAGTTTTCTTATGTCATTTACACATAACACTTTTCATAATAATCCAGTTATGTTTTGTAGAGTCCTAAATTGCAAGAATTGGCAACTACCTTTATCCTAATAACTACTTACTATTTTGGGTACAAATTCTAATATTTTTATTGATACTAGAACAAATGTATCTAATTTCCTAACTATGTACGTGATGTGATTTCTGTATTGAAGTCCCGGCACTCCAGTTTACATGTAACTGGCCCCCAATCGTTATATGTAAAATTCAACTTTCTGTAACGGGTATGTATATCTAATACCGCTGAAAAATGTACAAAGAAATTAGTTTTACGCTGTTCCTATATTATTATTAAAATAAATTCAGAAAAAGGCCCGTGTCAGTGATACCACTCACATCAAAGCACTGACACATAAAATTCCTCTTCACTTTTGGCACTGCAAACAGAATATTTTATATAAAACTCAACTTATTGTAAGGTTTAAAAATTGTGCATTAAAAGTTGTTTTCCACTTATAAACTCTAATAAAAAATAATTACTCCATTATTTTTTATTAAATTTAAAGTAAAATAAAACAGTAAAATTGATGTGCTTGCAAGCCATAAGTCATATTAAACACTCGTTTTGCCTCTCCTAAGTGTAACGCTGCCAAGACTGAATACTTATCTCTTAGTTGATTAGTTTTACTGCGCTGAACGATAGTACATTTTACCATTATTAACTCATTTTACATGTTACTTTTACTATTGAATCTAATATTTATGTCATGTGTGTTTATTTACAGTACGAAACATCTTGTCATATTCAGAGGCTTGGCCATGGAGACCATAGCACCCTCTGAGATTTTGAAAAATTAGATTGATAGAAAAACTTAATTGGTCTCGCTAATATAACTATAAAAATAAAATACACTTCACTAAATATCTTAAAATTTATTATATAGTAACTTGTCTTTCTAATTATTTTATATTTTTTGTATCAAAATGACCAACTGTTGTACTTTAAGAGCAGTAAGGATGATTTTTAAAATACAACTAAGATAACCCCTCGCTACTCCTGAAAACCAGTAAAGGATCCGCATTTGAGTAGATTATTACAGTAGACTGATAACAGTCAGTAGTCGTGATTTAGTGCAGTGTGTTACATGGTAGAAGAGCGATAACCTTGTCAAGGACTGGCTCTAGTACCATGTACTGCCCTATTCCTCGGTGACCATAACAATGTCATAACTAAAGATGATTTATACAGCAAAACGTCTAAGGTTATAATACAACATATCTCTGTTATTAAAATATCGTTAAAACTAAAGTGTTTGTAAAGTTATATATTTAGAGAAACTTAATAAAAACTTATCATAACTTAAAATTTTAACCAACCGTCAAAAAATCCAATAATAGTTATATCGATGTAAGGAAACTAGATAGAATGAATCAACGTCGCCAATTTTAAGTCAGTCTATATGTAGTTACATAATGCTTGTTTTTGAATTTTCCGACAGTTTTGTAAACCAAAGCAAAGAAAATATTATTTGTGATACATCTTTATTTTCATATTTCTGTTCCAATTTTTACACCTTAAATTTTGACGTTCAAACCGTTATTTATGCATGTATAATAAGTATAAAAAACCAAACTTAGGAAGTGATGTAAAGTGTAATACATTTAAACGTGTCTTGATAACAGGTCTTAGTTCGAATGTTGCATGCAAAAATTACTAAATCTATAATTAATTTAATTCGTTT
Source organism: Homalodisca vitripennis (assembly GCF_021130785.1). Classification (NCBI taxonomy): domain Eukaryota; kingdom Metazoa; phylum Arthropoda; class Insecta; order Hemiptera; family Cicadellidae; genus Homalodisca; species Homalodisca vitripennis. Next base: position 37 of record NW_025785007.1, on the reverse strand, counting down.
AAATACACTGTGGCAATCAAGGGTCAAACAAAAAAGA
>NW_025785006.1:0-22130 GCF_021130785.1 Homalodisca vitripennis | reverse complement strand
TAGGATAAATGTAATATTATTCAAAAGCGACCTTTCTCCAAATCTACACAGTTTTTTCGTATTGAAAATTCGCACACAGGTTTCCTCTTATTTGCATAAAGAAAACTACCATCCCAAATTTTAAGAACTTGACCGTCAGAGGTCCTATCGTCCTAAATTAAATTCACGTTAGACGTGCGTTCTCGAATAAAAATCGGTCTTGAGACTAATCAAAACAAAATAGTCGCAATCAAATATTAGCACACCACCCACAGATACCCTGAAACTGCATATTAATACACCAAACGCCAAACAGATTATGTCGACCGTCAGAGTCCTTATCGTCAAAATTATACGCACATTAGACGTGCATATCCCTCGATTTAAATGACTCATGAGACTAATCCAAAACAAATGCCAACAATGAAATTTGCTCATAAATGCCCTGAAAGCTATATTTTTGTAATATAAAAACACCAAACAGGTGATGTCGACCTGTCCAGAGGGTCTTATCGTCATAAATTTATATGCACGTTAAGACGTGAAAGAAAAAATTAAGGTTGCCTGTAAAGTCGGTTTATACGGGCGAAGATGTTTACGTGACAACGTCTATTTCTCGGTAGAATCTTTTATTGAAATGAATATTATTAAATTGCACAATAGGAACAAGGAATTTGGAATGAAACTAAGAATTGCACAAATTTTCAACTATAGAAATATATTTTCGTTTACTAAAACATTGTACATAATTTGAAATTAATTAAAATTTGTAATTGTAAATGGTAAAGTTGAATAAAACATGTTACTAAAAATTGGAATTTGAAATTCTTCGCTAAACACAGTTTAAATTCTAACCAAATCTGGTGGCTGAAGCGTTTAGGTTTCATTTTAAATGTCCAGTATCGGTCAACCAACTGTCTACAGGCAGTTAGTATTGGTCGTCGCACGGAGTTGTACAGGCAGACCGGAAATGATCAGTAAAACACTCTTCATTTTTTCCTACCTCAGAAAGAAGAGGTGATGAGGGTATATTAGATCTCTAAAGACCTAAAAGTTCTGCTGGATCCTGATGAAATCTCTCCAAAGCCCCCTATGTGAAGCATGTCGCTGATGCAATAGTCAAACCTCTTACGTATCTTATAAACCTGTCATTCAACCTCGGGTCAGTTCCTCCTTCATCAACTAAAAAAATGCAATTATAAAGACCAGTTCATAAAAGGGGACAGAAGGACGACTGTAACAACTATAGGCCCATCTCTGCTCACTTCCACATGTGTCTAAGGTGTTTTGAGCGCATATTCCTAAACAAGACTTCCCTGTTTCATTCATGAATTCAAACCAGGTGTTTTCTTTGAATCAGTCTGGGTTTATGAAGAATAGATCCAGACATCTGATGCCATGAAATTGTTTGGTTTCTTCTTCTGTGGTTCAGTCCCTGGATTCTGGCTTGAAAAAAAGTACTGGGATCTTTTTTTCGGGGGAGACTTGGTCCCAAAAGCATTTGACATGAATTGATCATGACATCCTGTTTTACGTAGGAGCTTGTCTTGTCTTTGGACTAAGAGGTGTCCGCTCATTCGTGGATTATCTAAGCTATACTTGGTGGAAGAGGTCAATTGGTTCAAATACCTTATGTGGATAGCAGTGGCTGTCTAACATCCGGTTCGGTCCATCACGGCATTGGGTCTCTAGGGGAGTTCCCCAGGGTCAGTGCTTGGTCCCATTCCTTCTGTCCTTCTCTTTGTGAAATGAGCTACCCAAACAGGTCACTAGAGGAAAAAGTCCTGCCTTTTTGCAGACGACAACTACCATTTTCAATTTCAGCTCGGCCATCACAATGAACTTGAGGTTGCTATTTATGAGGAGACAGGGTGCTTTAACTGCCAGTGGTTTCAGGAGAACCGCTTACTCTTAAACAGTGAAAAAAACTAAAGTCGTTGACTTTAAGATTGCGAGTAATCTGTCGGTGATGGATAACAGTAATGTTTACAAATTTGGTGATGATACAATCGAACCATGTCTTATACATTAAGTATTCTTGGATCATCGTTGACAGAGGTCTTTAATTTTGCTCATCAAGTTGATGCGGTCTGTAAAAAGGATTAGCTACGGGAATCTTTGTGTTGAGGCGCCTGTCTGCTTTTGCTGGTACCGATGTCTTACTAGCTGCTTATTATGGCATTGTGTATCCTTTCGTTTATCATATGCCATGTGAAATTTGGGGCTTTTGAGTGCACAAGGACCAAAGTATTATTCAAGCTTCAAAAGAAAGCAATTAGAATAATATTTGGGAAATCATGGCGTTCTTCTTGCAAACCTCTTTTTACTGACAACAACATATTAACTTTTCCATCCATTTACATTTTACATGTTGTCAAGTATGTCCATAGACAACTTACCTTTGTTCAAGTCTGACACTCTTCCACACATCTACGATCTCCGGGAATCGGGAAAAATCTCTTGTTCCTAGGGCCAATAAAACTGCTTTTTATGAACACCTAACCTTAGAATTATAATGGGATCAAGGCTTTTACAATACACTACCAGGGGGAGCATCAAGTCAGAGAATAATTTCAATTCTTGTCGGGAAGACGGGGTAAAGAAAATATTCTATTACAGAGCGGGTTGTTTGATTTACAGCAGTCGGGGATTTTCTTTGTCCTGATTTTTTATTTTTTTTTTTTTTGACGACAATTGAATGTAATATAGGTATGGGAACGAGCTAGTTTAGTTAGATAGCTTCTTTTATCCTATATTAGTAACCTCAATAGAAATGTGCCAATGTGGATAATCATATGTAATTAAACTGTTGTAATTTCTGGATTACTGTCGTTTATTTTTGGTTTGTACACTATTTGTAATGGTTGAAAAACTGTAAAAATAAAGATTTTTGAGTTTTGAGTGGAGTTTGAGTTTTGAGTAACTCCCGCGCGTGGTGATTGGTCGGTTTAGTTTCGTTTTGTTTTGGTTCGCACACTGTTATGACTAGGTTAGAAGTTATATAATTTGTTATTTTTATAATGATATTGACTATGCAATACGCGCTGTATTCTTCTCACAATCGACTGAATTACGATTGATTGCAGAGATGATTTTAAACTAATAATTTTACTTTAACACAATCAAACATTTTGTCAAATAGTATGAGACCATAATACCTATAAACTCATTGCCAGTTTTTCTCCAACTTTTTGGTGTCAAATCTATAACACATTAAATCAATCAATCATAGTTTATGCGAATAATGAAAATATCAGGTGTGGCCAATTTGAGTATTACCTTTTAGTTGTTGTAGTTTGTTGTAAATGACGAAATCTAAGCACATTATCTACCACATTTTCACGAATAAACATAGTTTATCTGCTTTTAGTATCATCCCTGCGGAGCGGACCCACAGTTTATCTGTCTTTATCCCGTGCGGATCCCGTGCGGATCCCGTGCGGAGTGCGGACGAGACCCACTGGACGGGCAATCGTAACGTTACCATCGGGGCGTTACAGCTTTTTCATGAGTGACTTCCGAGCCGGCAACCTTAATTTAAGACGTTTGTCAGCGTCCAAAAATGTGCACACATATGCCCTGAAAGCTTTATTTTTATATATAAACGCCAAACAAGTGGTGTCGACCGTCAGAAGGCCTATCGTCTAAATTAAATGCACGTTAAATGCACGTTCTCGATTAAAAATTGGACCTCTGACGGTCAACACCACCTTTTTGGTGTTTGTATGTTAAAATACAGCTTTCAGAGCATCTGTGTACAGAATTTCATTGCGGGCATTTGTTTTGGTTTGTCTCAAAAACGATTTTAAATCTAGAACGCACAATTAACGTGCATTTCCTGTAAAAGATACATTCTCTACAGTCGAGTTCTTATATTTGTGATTTTGTTTTATTATACAACTAATATGACACCTTTGGGCAAAAAACTGTGTAGAGTTGGAGAACGATCGCTTTAGAATAATTAGTTCTATACATTTCATCCTAGTTTTTAAATTATTGGAAGCCCCTTCATATTGAGATCTGTAACATTTACGCACAGAGTACAGAGGGACGATAACTTCACGTGTCTAGTCAACAAAGTGACATGTGTCTAGACGGTAAAGGGACTAGCTTCACGGTGGCCCATAAGAACTGTCGTGAGACGGTTTCAACATCTGTTACTAGAAAGTCAGCAAATAATATTTTTTACTTATTACAACAAACTCCTGTTTTGAGTTGGAAAATTAGTTTTGACAGAACATATTACTATTTTTGACATCAGTAACATTAGATAGTTCAGTTATCCATATACATTAATATAAATTAATTATTGGGATATTTGTTACCGAAACCTGCCTGTAAGTAAAAATGGTTATTAAATAGATTTAATTTGCTCAGTATCCTACATGTAGAACTCAAAATTACAGATTTCAAATTTGTTTTACATTAGCTTACATGACTAGAAGTTAAATAGGACTTTGCGATGTCCACAGTTTATTTATGTTGTTTTAAAAATATGTCTAATCAATTAAAAAATAAGCATATTGCTTTTCCATATAATATACATAAACTAAATTATAGGCTTTGCAAAGTTAATCATATTTAGAAGGATAACCAATATAAAGTAAGGTAAATGTGCTTGTAAAATGTAGACAAGAAAAGGTTTAAAAACTTTATCACATTATTTGTCACATACACTGATTGAAGATTATTACATATGATAGTTACATTTCATATAAAATATATCTTGCTCTATGTAACACCACATATGTTTTAAGACAGACAAAAAATAGTTGTTTTTTCATTGTCATGTAGAGCGAGTCTTGACGTGTACTTCAGTTTTCCTCGCATGATTTATATATTTTATTTATTTCATAATTTAAAACATATCTTAAAAATTACGTGGTGTCAAATTTTGGTATTGAAAAGTGTATAAATTTAGGTATTGAACAGAGCAAGTAAGAGCTAGTGAAGTAATGTTTTGGCCAGAATGTCATCTTAAATAACTGATCTTGTAAGAAACTGTTTTACTTGCAAGCAATACAAAATGCTCTTCCTCAAGAACCTTTAATATCTAGAAAGTTCCTGAACTGCCGTGGGGACATTGTAGCTTCTGGCTCGTTTGAAATTAATAATGTTCACTATATGTACTTGTTATAGACTATTATTCAAACTACATAGAAATAAGCAAACTGTCCTGATACCAGAACTGCCACTATTATTACTTTTCTTAAATCTATTTTTGCAAGGCACATTATACCAAAAGTGTTAGCAAGTGACACAAATCACAATACACCTCAAATGAATTTGTAAATTTCTTAAAAGATTAGGGTATTGAAAGTAATCGAACTAGTCCGTATTAATCCCAAAAGTAACGGGATTACTAAAAAATGTGTAAAAATTGATGTGAGACATAGATTAATGGAAAACAAAGCTAGGAGTAAACTGTACTATGACAAGCATAGGATTGCAAGAAACCATAATAATTCTGTTGTTTTAATATAGCCTACTTGATCAATTCTCATGAGAGCTTTGGACCAAGGCAGGTTAAAAATTAATTGTTTGCTAGGAAACCATTTTGAAACATTTGTATTTTATCTGTTTGTCCGGCAGTCCTTCGCATTTAATCAAACGTTACAGTCTAAGTTTTGAATAATAAATAATTGATGATTTGCCCTAGGCAAGCTAGAAATACCATTACATAAGTAGGCTATGCTATAGGTATATTTTAAATCCAAAGAGAAACTTTTTCGATTCAACAAGTTCTTTTTATTTTCAACTGTAATTATTGTTATTACTCTCTATATTCTTATGGAAAAAGCACAGTTTAAAAAAGTTATGTTTTTTATTTGCATGTTTTGATTATGTAAACTTTAGAAATAACAGTGGATTATTGAAGAGTTTCAATAATATTTTATAGAAAACGATGGTGTAAATATGTTAAATCATAGCTTGGTCCTTATACTCGTATATGAGGCGTGAATTGTATTGTTACTGTACGGGGTTGGAAGGTGGATGATGGGAAGGGGCCAAAAGGAATGGGAGGGGTGCTGAATAACTGATGCCACAGGGGCCCTCAGTTACTAAATACGGGCATGTATGAACTTGCAAGACAAATAGATATTTAGATAACTAGACCAAACTAGTTACTTTCGTTAACTGAAGAGCAATAAAAATTATACTCTAAATGAAACATACTCCGTTAGAAAAGTCCTAATATACAAGGGTGGAATAAAAAAAGTATGGGAAATGCCGCTTTCACTAATTATTGGTATGGCTTCACTTATACACAATTAAATTTTGTACATCACCCACTTGTAATTAAAGAAACCTTAGTTTTATTGAGACCAGTGGGGACCATTATTTAATCTTTTCATTCAGGGTGACGGCCCCGTGAGGAGTCCGGACGAAAAAATCTTAAAATGTAAGCATTAGGACCGAGTTTTGGGTATCAAATTAAAAGGTTATAGTAAAGAGAAACCTCAGTTACCTCGCAAACCGCACCTTAAAACAGGTTGGACCCCCTTATCCCAGAGGATACGGGGCCCGATTTGAAATTTCATAAGTAACGTTTTGATTTAATTTTATTATTATTTTCCGCGCAATTTCATCACAGTCTCAAGTAAAACTGTTTCTGACTGAAAAATGGAACAACTTTATGAAACACTATTATCCGAAAAAAAAAGAATTAAAAATGTATTAAAATTTAATCTAGTTGTAGTACATAAAATTAACTCATACCTTTTTAAATAAGGTGCTCAAAACTGGCTCTCCGAACACATTGTTGGCCAATGAGCTGAGTCTAGTTTATAAAAACCTTACTGCAGTTACAATTAATTGAAAGCATCTCGGGTTTAATTCTTCTTGCTGTATTCTTCTAATAAACGATTTGTCAGCTCCCTCCAATGTTGGCTGGTTTTAGTTTTATATAGGACACATTTATCTTATTAAAGAAGCCCCACAAAAAGAAATCTAGGTGGATTAAGATCCGAATGACCTACGCCGGCCACTCAAAACGGTACCCTCTCCTGCGAACCAATCCAACGGTTAGGAAACCACTTTCCATCTTAACAGAATTGCGGCGCACCCGCCAAATAGTTAATCGGGGCCGGTGCTCCATCTATTGCTGAAACCATACTGGCATTAAAATTTGCCCCTAACGAAAGATTACGACGCACTGCTGGCAGAAATGTTTATTTGTTAACATATGTGAAATAAATTTTACGCCTGTTAGATTTCCATTCTATCACAAACGGTCCTACAATGGTTATTGTTTATTATTCCAGCCCACATATATCACTTTCTGAGGCCTTTGTGTGTGGGCCCCTCATCTATCATCCAGTGTGGATTATCGGTCGGGCCCAAGTAACGGCAATTATGCCTATTAACTTGTCCATTAACAAAGAAGTGTAAGCTTCATCTGATGAAAAACAAATAATCGAACTTAAAAAAATTCTTGAATTTCTTCGACCACTTTCTCATCATTATTTGTCCGCCAAAATTCAGGTCCATTGCGGTCAAAAATCGTCCCTCATGCATTGAGTTCTTGGGATTAAGGGTTACTTTAAAAGTGGTGGATACTTGTTTTTTGTGTAAAAACATTCAACACTGAGGTATGGGCTCATATCCAAGAATCTTCTTGCAGCCACTCTGGCCGAGGTGCTGGGATTTTCAACAAATGTTTGGAGTAACATCCAAAGATTTTTGTTCATTTGTTGCCGATTTAGGCTGCCACTTCTTTCGCGATCTTTGACTGTTCTACTTTCTTCAAATCTTTTTACTGTCTTAAACACTGTTGACTTACTAATTGGGGGTCTATCAAGAAAAGTGTCATTAAACAAATGCGCTGTTTTCTTCATAGGGACGAACTAGATATCCATACCCACGCATCATAAGCAGCGTGATTCTCTCAAACTCACTAAGTGACGTTGCTTTTAAAACTAGTAGAATAAAATGTAAACACTTAAGTAAAAAAATGTATAACTATCGCAGTACCTTCTAGTGAAGACTTTCGACTTTATCTTACGTGGACGAAATTATAACGTAGACTAAAAACCAATCTGATATTGAAAATACAAAACTGTGGAGTTTTTGCTGAGACAATACTGTTTGTATTGCCTAAACCGGTTTATGTTTGCCTGAGATAAAAGGGCTGGAGGGACTGGACCTTGACCTCATGTTGATAAGGAGTTAAGGTGGTATTATTGAATACTCTCAGTTTCTTGAAGACAAGACAGGAAAACCCCTATTTACTGCTATCCAACAAATGTAGAGGTAAAAAAAAAATACTTTTTTGTTGGAAATTGTTTTTCAAATTTACATAACCGATATAAAACATACTACTGAAAGTAAATTAGTTACTTCACAAGACAAAATTACTAAATTTCCTTTATCATGAACTTCATACGGCCCGTACTCTGGATAGGGTCAACCTTTTTAAGTGCGGTTTGCGGTAATGAGTTTTCTATTTACTAGACCTTTAATTTGATACCAAACTCGGCCTATGCCTACATTTAAGATTTTCGTCCGACTCCCTCACGGGCCGTCCCCCTGAAAAGAATAAAATGTCCCCACTGGTCTCAAAAACTAGGTTCTTAATACAAGTGGTGATGTACAAAATTTAATTTGTATAAGTGAAGCCATACAAAATTAGTGAAAGCGTTTCCATACTTTTTTTCCACCCTGTATAGTTTAATATAGTTTAGTTAACCTGAACCACACTATATGTGCTAATATAGTAACTACAGCACAATATTGTAATGGGTAACATACAATATTATGGAATTCTCTACTTCGATAAACTGTCATGTTTGTTTTCAAGTAAGTTCCATTTTAGTGAATTTTATTACTCAGCATTGTTTTAATACGCCTTTATTAATATAAATTTCAAAATTGATTCACAATATTTTACCTTAAATCCGATTTAGTTATGTTAACAAATTTAGCATAGAGAGAGTGAGACAAATTGTATGTTTTACAGGTTGTTTATATATTTTTACGGGGATTTTAGGACAAAAATTGTCTGTGCTTTTTAGACTGATGCTTTGTTTGTCATAAATCACTATTCAAAACATTTAAGTGAGAAGATTACCTATCAAAATTGGATAAGGCTCTTGAATGTGTCTGCTCTTCAGTAGAAGATGAAAGCAGACCTTATGTTTTGCTTGCTATATCCCCAATTGAAGGTTCTTTTTAATGCATCTAAAATGCTTTGGATGCATCTAAAAAATTATAATATCAATGGTTTATAGATATAAAAAACTTGGCCTCAAATTAAAAGTATAAGGTAAGTGGAGACGTTCGTTACCTATAACCGTAAAACCCAAACTCCATGAAAGATTTTCACCAATCCAGTATTAAAATCTGTTCGAGTAAAATAATACCACAAGTTACTGAAAATATCGATCAACAAGCAAATAAAACCAATAATTTAAAGATCGTTTTTGCTTCACTTTGATTGTAAAACATAAATTCAGTTGTCATGTCTTGGTTCTGGTATCCAATTATTTATTGCTTTCTTAAATAAATAATGCTGGAACCATTACTATTAATAGTACAGAAATCTTTTTATTTCACTCAAGTTGCAGGCGATAAATACCATATTCATTGTTTACAATTTTTTGGCGTCAGCTTTAATCTGTGCCGCTTCTATTAGTATAAAATGAAAATGGATTTTGTTACTGAGTTCATTTTACACTATGAACTGTGAGGTGATTACTTATTAGCCACTTCTATTTCTCTGGAGGTGATTAAATTGCCAAATATACCGGTTCTACTTATATGTATTTACGATATAGTTATTTTCAGATGAACTATAACAATCCTAACTGCTAACGAATAAATACCAGAGATGTTATCAGAATTGTAATGAGCACGTATTTAATGAAATATTTACATACACAGTAAACATACAAACTACTGTATGTGTATATGTTATGGATAGCTCCCTTAACCATTGTTATGTAGAGGAAAAGCAGTGGGCACGGGGAGATCTAGTGGATTAATGGACACTCCTTGATGTACTTGACGTGTAATATCCTGTGTGCACATGATATATCGACAATGATGAATAGAATAGATGGCTTGTATTGCAATATTTATGGAATCATGATAAGTACTTATCAGAACATTGTACCTGTAACATATATTTATTGTCATTTCCAATTATTTAGAACGTTACTACGTAACTATGGCCATAATCACCACAAATGGATGCTATAATCTGACAATGGCAATAAATATTGTTATAATAACCAACAAACATATTTTAATCGTATCTTTCCTATTCATAATCCAGGAATTGTGTAAAATTATAAAATCCCTACGCCAATAACCTATAAATTAAAAACCGTTGATTTTTTAAAAAATATCGAGAGTTAGTGTAGAAATCTCCTACATCAAATTAAAAGTCCCTCAAATTTAGATATAAACTAAACATTTTGCGTAGTGTAAGATTTTGATATTAAAAAATGTAAACCTTAGAATAGTATACTAAACATTATGATGAAATAAGAATTATTTCTCTCCTTCTCTAGAATTATTTAATATCCAACGAATTAACAAACACGACCTTTTAAGAGCACTTACTTATTAATATATGGCGCCAAAATAACTGAAGCACAGTTTATCATTTCTACTGTGGTTTCCAAATAACATAAATTAAAGTTTTAGCTCTTATATTATAATGTATTTTCTGAAATTCTAACAGCAGTCCTCCATCTCTTATCAGCTAGTAATAAATATTGGGACGAGGATTGTTTATGAGTCTACTATAAGAATACATAATACTACAATACGAGTAGATATAAATATGGGGTTCCTAGACCAATTTTGGGACAGTCAGAAAATCAATGTAAAATACTGTTCAATGTACCATAAACGAATCTGAGAAATCAAACAGGAAATCATGAATGAAAAATAACCGAATCTATATTTGTTTTAACCGTTCATTGTAGGCTTCTGATTTCTTAAGCTGTTTTAATGAAAAATCAAAAAATCTTAATAAAACATCTTTATTCTACAAAGTTAATTGTCACACATTCTTTAAGTGTAATTTGTCATTTTTATTCAATTATTTAATCTTTTTTTCATCTAAAACATTCAAAAGTCCTGTTCGGCAAGTGTACTTTACAATCTTCCAATTCTGCAATTATTATAAACCCGAATTTATCTTTCATTTTTCTTCCAATTCCATTAATTTCCTATATTCTTTGAACTTGAAATCACCAAACTTATCCAACTCTTGTAAACAGTGCCATTAAATACGAAAAAAGGACAAGAGTACTTCTACAAAAGATTGGGTAATTATACATTTGGTAAAAACTCGACATTTAACTTCCAAAATACACAAAAAACTGTGTTTTGGAGCCAAAATCACGGTTTTTAGGGTCAAAATCATAGTTATTTTAATGTGCATACACTCTACCATTACAGTTTTTTTGGAAAAGTCCTGAAAATATACCGAATTATCTCTAATTATTGCGAATTTTTGGCTTAAAAGTTGATAATTTGAACGAAATTACACAAAATTCACTATAAAATTGGAATTTAGAAAAATCAATAATTTAAATTTTTCCTATATAAATGGCGCGCAAAACAATAATCATGTCCCTACTGCAAAAAAGAATTTTTGAAAATCATTATAACAGACACTATAGCTCAAAAATACATGCCAAAAACAAAGAAATTTATGAAAAGGAGCTAAATTATTTACGGAAGTGGTCTGAAGGAGAATCAATTTGCAGATCTCCAAAATATGTGGCAATGTTGAGAAATTAAGGAAAGTAAAGAAACATTTTAAGAATGAAAAAGAAAAATCAATAACTATTTAATGAAGAACCACACTTTAGTGAATGTTGAACCATAAACTTACCCTATGTATTTTACTATAAAAGCCGATGAAATATTTAACGTAAACTTTATTACTAAAGCAGTTTAATAAATTATCACATCGAGAACAGACAAATCATCCAAATAGAGGTTCTGGATGGACATTTAAAAGTTGTAAACAATTAGTTTTGAGCCTTAACAAACACGAAATGATGAATGCTGGATCATATATCGATTTACCACAAGAGATAAAGGTAAAAAAGCTTGTGTAAATAATAGAAAATAAAGATAATTTCTGTTTTATATACGCAATCAGGTGCGCAATTGATAAACCAAAACTCATGTTGATAGAGCTAAACTATATGAAAAATTTGCCAATGATGAAATGTTTTTCTAGATTCTACTATCCAATGTCTTTTAAAAGATATACAAATATTTTGAGAAACGAAGCTATAATTCTAAGTATAACTATCCAAAAATGTCCATAAATATATACAGTTATGACGAAAACTCAATATTGTTCCGTTACAAATTTCAGAAATATATAATGCAGAATTAAATATTGATCTATTGCATGTAAAAATGAGGAAAAATCTCATTATGTTTTGATAACTGATTTAAATAAGCTCGTTTCTCTCAATTATCTAAACACGAAGAAAGAAAAGTTTTGTGTAGAAGATGTTTTAGCCATTTCTACAAATCTGGAGATTTAGCTGATCATTTAGAAATTTGTAAAAATCATGAAGTCTGTAAAACAATTATGCCATTTCCAGGTCAAAACCACTACATTTACTAATTATCAAAAGAAGTTTAATCCTCCGTACGTCATTTTATATAGATTTGAGAGCATATTAGAGAAAATTCCCAACATGTAAGAATGATTCAAAACAATCTACTTACGACTAAAATTCAGAAGCATATTCCTTATGGTTTTACTCTATATTTAGAATGGAATGTAACGAATCGCACGTACAAAACCGATATGTTATAAAGCAAAAAATGATAAAGATATTTGCCTAAAGTTCCGAAAAAAATGTTTGAAGAGCTCAATAAAATTATTGAAATACATAGCTAAAAATATAATTCAAAGAAACATGAAGCCTATGGAATTAAAATGAAGAACAAGAAATTTCATATCAAAATGCAAACGTTTGTCATATCTGTGAATCATCTGCTTATAATGTTGGGTCAATTCAGTATGATTTTACTCCTGATAACTGTTGTAATCTGAATTTGAATTTTTAATGAAATTAAGAAATTCAATAATCGATGATGTTCATATTATTTTTTAATTCCATCTAAAACTTCATAAATATACTATTTCGCTGATGAAAAATCTTTAGATTTTTCTATCTTTATAATCGTAAACACAATATCCTAAATAGTTGTATAATAGAATAAAATCGTTTCTATTTATCATAGTTGTAGAAATGTATACACAAACATTTGCACTGAAAAATTGAATATCTTGGTAGATTTAGTTCTATAATTTCCATTTAATAACAACATTTATTCCTATACATGAATGAATGTAGAATACATTAAGATAAACGTTTATAAGTGTTCAGCGATAGGCGAAATTATTGTTAAAAATATTTAGTTTGTAGAGATTGTAATTTAATTTTGTATGAAAGACCTAAATCTAAACAATTGCGAAATAAACTAACACATTTGAATAATCTGCTTACAAAATTGAAATATGGGGGTTAAAAAAAAACAAAATTTGTTACAGAATTTAGAAAAAAGAATAACAATTTTTACTTTTCTCTTAGAACCATTGAAAAAATTAATGTGCTTTTCAAATAATACATTAGGTTTGTAGGTATCAATACACACATTTATTATGAAAATATATTACCTGTATTTTTTTTTCATTATCTGGATACTGAGTTTGACTACGATTTTTAAGCTGGAAATCTTTGATGGTTTTATAATACACTTGGAAAAGAGAAATTATGAACCTCGTGAAATAATGCAATTTGCTAACATTCGCTCGACTTCTCGAGTAATTGAATAGTAAATTTCATTGTTTCCGTGTATAGATTTTTGGCTCTAAAACACGGATTTTTGTGTATTTTGGAAGTAAAATGTCGATAGTTAAAAGTGTATAATTTACCCAATTTTTTTCGTAGAAGTATTCTTGTTTTTTCATATTAAAAATCAGCACTGTTACAAGAGTTGAATAAGTTTGGTGATTTAAAGTTCAAAGAATATAAGAAATTAATGGAAATTGGAAGAAAATAAGAAATATAGAAATTTTTGAATTTGGAGAAAATGAAAGATAAATTCGGGCTTATAATAATTGGCAGAATTTGAAGAAGATTGTACAGTACACTTGCCGAACAGATTTTTGAATGTTTTAGATGAAAAAAGATTAAATAATTGAATAAAAATTACCAATTCACTTGATTGTTACTGCAAAAAAGACAATAAAAGACAAAGAAATGTGTTACAATTAACTTTGTAGAATAAAGATTTTTCATTAAGATTTCTTGATTTTTCATTTAAAAACAGCTTTAAGAAATCAGAAGCCTATAATGAACAGTAAAACAGATATAGATTCGGTTATTTTTCATTCGTGATTACTTGTTTTGATTTCTCAGATTCGTTTATGGTACATTGAACAGTATTTTACATTGATTTTCTGAACTGTCCCAAAAGTGGTCTAGGAACCCCATATTTATATCTACTAATACAGCGGAAGTACTTAGAGTAGTGGCTATTGGTTCACCGCAGCTGCTGCTTAATATGTACAACCGCTGCCTGCTGGAAGGCGTGTTCCCTCCTCGTTGGAAGATCCAGCGCCTAGTGTTGGTCAGCAAGGGAAAAGGAGACCCCACAAGCCCGTCCGCCATACAGACCCCTCTGCAATGCTGGACACAGCGGGGAAACTCCTCGAGCGTTTTGATCAAACCTAGGCTGATCCAGGCTGTTGAAGCGGCGGGAGGACTTTCTGACCGCCAGTTCGGTTTCCGCGCGGGACGTTCTACGATTGGTGCTGTCGGCGAGGTTTGTCAGAGCGGTCGAGTCAGTACAGCAGGGAGACCATAGGTACAGCAAACTGGTAATGCTGGTAACACTGGACGTAAGGAACGCCCTTTAAACTCGGCCAGTTGGGCTGACATGCTCGGTGCCCTACAGTCCACGTTTTTGATTCCACCGTATCTCTTGAGGCTGCTAAATAACTACCTTAGGGATCGGAAACTGGTCTTTGGAACGTTGGACGGACCTCGTAGTAGGGAAGTGACGGCAGGTGCTGCCCAAGGCTCGATTTCTTGGCCCAGACCTGTGGAACATCATGTTTCGACGGGGTTCTTCGTATGGAGATGCCGCACGACACCTTCCCCGTTGGTTATGCAGATGACATTGCCGTAGTCATAACCGCGAGAGAGTTGGATGAGGCCCAGAGATTGCTAAGTCTAGCTCTGAGGCGAATACTCTGTTGGATGGGTGAGCATGTACTGTCTTTGGTGCCACCGAGAAGACAGAGATCGTGCTTCTCACCAGGAGAAGGATAGATCCCGTCGTGCAGCTAAACGTCAACACGGAGCTCATCGAATACCAAAACGCTGCGTCAAGTAATCTAGGAGTGAGAATGGATTCCCGTATGACATTCTGGGACGCACATCGCCTGTGCGGCCGAGAAAGCTGAAAAGATTGTGGCCAATCTGAGTAGGCTCATGACCCAACATCGGTGGACCCGGAGAGACTAAGCGCCGAGTCCTCATGTCCGTGACAAACTCGGTTACCCTCTACGGTTGCGAGATATGGAGCGGATGCCTATGCGGCAGAAGCGTTACAGGAAGAAGGTCGTGGCGGTGCAGAGGAGATGAGCTCTCCGGATTTCATCTGCCTATCGTACCGTTTCGGAGCCGGCCGTCCTTGTGATTGCGTGGGGTAATTCCCATCGATCTTCTTGCTCTTGAGCGGAAGCGTGTATACGATGGGAATGGCACTGTCAGCCGTGCTACTGCCCGTTCGCACACAATGGATGAGTGGCAAACTCGATGGGAGACGGAGAGTCGAGGACGTTGGTCTTTTAGGCTCATAGGTGATCTGAGGGGATGGACCGAAAGAGAGCATGGAGAGGTAGACCTTCTACCTTACCCAGCTTCTCACTGGGGGCACGGTTGTTTCGGCTTCTACCTTAACAGAATGGGGAAGATCCCGAGTCCGGAATGCCAGTACGGGGATTCGGATGCGGACGATGCCTTGCACACCTTCTTCAAATGTAGAAGGTGGGAAACGGAGAGAAGGGAGCTGGAGGCAGCTATCGGGCATGTTTCGCCGGAGACTTTTATAGAAGAGATGTTGTCCAGTCCCGAATCGTGGAACGCTGTCGCTGCGTTCTGCAAGAGGGTGCTAAGGCAAAAAAGAAGAGAGCAGCTATAAAGCACCAGAATAGCTCATGCTGGTGGATTTTAGAATGAAGTAATGCCCATTGGGCGAACGATGGGCACCCTCTTGAAGTAGTTGCAGAGATGCGTTCCCGAGAGGGTTTTCCAATGCCTGGACCGGTAGGTTTTTAGTGGGTGAGAGTCCCACACACCAGAGCGAACACCTGTCCCTGACGGTGCATAATGCATTTTCCTATCGTAAAAAAAACGAGTGTATATAGGTTTGCCATAAATATTAGACAATCAGGCTAACGGTGGTTTGGGAAAATATCTCCAGTAACGTATCTAGCAAACCTATCCCACCAGTTTAATGCATGCATTCGGATTCCACAATATGCTCGTGGCAGAATTGAGAATAGATTAGGTTTTCCAAAAACTATATATCGCCAGACCGGAAATTGAGCAATAGTTTTTGTTAGCACTAGCGATTTCAGTCAGTTTGATAGCAAACACATTACTCGAGATACTAGAACAGATTTGATTGTGTATATCCGTCTGTAATATATTTCGAGAACACACTGACCAATCGACTTGAAATATAGAGTTCTGTGAATTTGCATGTCATTCCATGGGATTTGGCTAAGCGTAGGTGAACATTTTAAAACTTAGTCTTATTAGTAAATTATAATGACAACTAAAAATCCCAGGATAAATAAATTTTGTAAACAAAATAAATAACAGTCATGTGAATGTTTAACATGTGACGTAGTAAATACCAGACTTATTTAAAGTGTCATAACAAACTTATTCAATATACTCAAATGAGTTATACCTTTTTCATTCTAATTAACTGATTTATAATCTCTCTCCGTACCTGTTTATTATTGTACTCGCTCACAAATTGACTGGCTGTAAAACCTTCAAGAAAATTGTATGTTTTTACCCTGGGGTTAAAAACGGTTACATCGATTATGAACCAAATTTAATCCGTTATGAACCACTCTATTGTGTCCCTGTTGTGACAAATTTGATGTTGTGGACATCTAAAATAATGATAGTGAACTAAAGCAAGAAAACAAACCGAGATTATTACTTTTATTAAAGTATCTAATTTCAATTGAAATTTTTCGTAAACTGTATATATAGTGAACTATATATATATATATATACATATATATATACATATATATAATATATATATATATATATATATATATATATATATATATATAGGATTCTATAGATTTGGATTTGTGATGAACACATATACAAACAAAGGTATTTCATCACAAAACTATCATCGTTACTTATATTATTTTTTTCTTAATTTTTTTAATATTGGAAAGTTTTTAACCAATGGAATTACCAATGGATACTTTAAATGTATACTAAATAATCTAATCTAGAGTCCTCCGACAATTTTAAAAATGTCGATTCCGCGTTTTGATATAATTATACTATATTATAGAATTTAATCAGAACCTCAATTAGTGTAAATTGAATATTTACATTAAAACGAATTTAACGTAAAAACACACAGCATGATCCTTAAAAATTAGACTTAATAAAAATATAATCGCCTTGAAAACATCATAACAAAAATAAAATGGATACTGGTCCTGTATACACAAATATTGACATAATCCTTAAATTGTTTATACATGCATATACTCGTATATCTAATGTCTACTTTAAATACTCTGAAATAAAAGTTACAAAATTAATTCTGAGATACTACTAAGTAATTAAGATATTTAAAAAAAAACGTATTATGTGATAGACTTCCTAACACTGTACATTAGTCGCGCTGAAATTAAATACAGAATTTAGCTACGAAAGTAGTTAAAAGACATGCTAATTTAGTTTAATTATTTTGTATTTTATTTTCATTTCCCTTAACTTACTAAAGTATCTGATGATGAATACGAAACGTAGATAGAGCAAGTTAAAAGAAATTATAACAAGTGGTTTATTTTTGGTAATTCTATAAATACTGTTAGAAGCTACGCTAATAATATATTAATTACTGTTATTTATGAATAAAGGTCGTTTTAATTTGTTAGGATTACTGAACGGTGAAACTGTAATGTTTTATTTATTCAGAGAACAAACAGAGATTATTTCCATGGTTTTTAATTAATAAATAATGTAGTGTACCAACTCGGCCAGTTACTCCTGAAACGCATTTAGTACAGTTACAGTAAAGGTTTTCTTATCTGTTGTAATACGATCCGATTTATTTGCGTAAAAACTCTTCGATGAAAATGAATGTTCACAGGGAGGCCGAAATAGTTGTATAGCTGGATAGTATTTTTGTCAGTAATGGTTTAACACAATATACGCTATACTGGAGTAGATAGTAATTGGCAACCGGCAGCATAGGCTATAATATTCCTCATTACTTTTACAGAATAGGCCTTCCGAGACAGTTTGAATAAGTAGGTGGGATTTTGTTACAGCTAAATATTAATAATTTTGTTTCAATGGGATTTATATTTAATCGATGTGTAGATAACCTTTCGAAATATATACAGATTATACGTTACAATACGTTTAGGCAATGTCATAAACATTCAGACCAGTTTTTATTTTTCTGTAGGTCCATAAATAACATAACAGTAATGAGTTTTTTTTTTTACTTTTAAAAGCAACTATATAGAAATGTTAGCTGGCCCAGTGAATGTGGGCGAGATATTTAAAATATCAATTTGAAATCCAAATTTCAGTTTGTTTGGGTTTTTAATAAGTCATCGTTCTACAAATCTCCGTTCTATAGCGTATATAAATATGTATTTATTTAAAACTTTGCAACGAGTACTAGGCTCCGGGGTCTGGTTTAGTTTCTGTAGAAATTTTATTTAAGTACTTCCATGGGAATAATTGGAAATAGGCTGATGTTATACACAAACTTTAGATTACCTAAAATGAATGAATCTAATACTCTCAGCCTCACATAAAGCCACATACTGTAGACTAACATAGACGCTTGGAGCTAAAAGTTGTGAAGTCTTCTATAGCCTTCAACACTTTTGTTTTGATTAACAAAGCTATATTACTCATGATACATTGTAGAGCATTGACAAGTACGGCACTCGAACTAGACCTCCACTCTATTTTATTCATATACTAGCTGACCCAGCGAACTTTGTTCCGCCTTAAAGGCAATATCACATGATCACATTTTGTACTTTTTAAATTAGGATAATTGTAAATAAAAAAATATAATTATTCAATGATTCTTTAATTTGCCATTTACTGTAGCACCTTGTGAATAAACCATTTTTTTTGTTTTTTTTTTATTAGGGCGCGAAAAAAATAACGCGGAAGGTCTTCCGATCTGTGAACATTGCCACATATTATGGACCATGGGAAAAACATGGATGTTCGAGATTAAGACCACAAACTTTTAACGATTGGCCTTGTGACTTATTTACAGTCATGGCGAATGCAAGACGGATCAGAAATTGAAGTCGTTTAAATTGAAATGGCATGTCGGTTGGGATCATCGGGATACTCGGAATGACAACTTCCTCACCTTTGAATTTTCCTTTGAGTATTGTGGCGTAAATAAAATTGTTCATCAATTTACTTACCACCAAATGTGTTCCGTTGCACAGTTTTGGCTGGTTTAAGTTTTTAAGCATGATTACAACAACCAAACTTTAGTTGTAAATTGTGCTGTGGTAAGCCAGGTACATCCAAGGAGTTTAAAAATTTCAATTGGATAGTTGGTGGCATCACCTTCATTTGCTACACAGTCAATAGATTTGATAGAATGCAGTGTACCAATGATCTCATTCTGAATTATGTAGTTTAAGTCATCTACATCTTTATTCTTAGCTACCAAAATTGCTCGCTCACTCAACCATTCATTATTTTTGAGGTTAGTAATGATGTTTGGGAATACTTTGTTAATGAGTTTCGTCTTTCGATGAGACAAAGTTATAGAAAATTCGGAGGAAATGAAATCAATCCGCTCGATTCGTCGACAGGTACTCGACGACTACCGATAGTCAGCAATTGCTCAGAGAAATCTTTCAGCAGATGTATCGTTCAACAGTGCAACTCTCATGTTTGTTGTCAGCTGAAGTTTCTTAACATAGATTCGATGATTTGAGGCAAGCGTTTATCTCGTCGGCAGCAGTCGATCTGGGAATTACTGGCAATGTTTGGCGGAAATCGCCAGGCAGTAAAATCATTGAGCCTCCAAAACATCTCGAGTCATTACGTAGATCTTGCAATGTTCGGTAGAGTGCTTTCCAATGCACGTTTATGCGCGATTGTGCATTCGTCCCAGATGATGATCTTCGATTCTGATAAAACTTTGGCCATAGCGGAGTGCCATATTGCATGTTGGTTTTTCAATATATTCCAGATTTAACGGCAATTTTAATGTAGAATGTGTCGTACGACATCCTTTTAGTAATGTTGGCTGCTATTCCAGAAGAAGCAACTGCAACCGCAGTGTTGGAATCTTGCACGAACAGTGGCTAAAATTACTGACATGAGGAATGTCTTACCCAGTTCCACCAGGGGCATCCAGGAAATAGAAGCCACCATTTCCATCATCATTTGCCTTCATTAATGTATCATAAACTTCCATTTGTTGGGGATTCATAAGGGGTACATTCGTTTGAACTTCTAAATCTAATTTCTGGTGATCATATTTACGTTTCCGTTCCAATTCTCGATTAAATGCGTCATTCATTTCACAATTTGGCACTGGCATTCCTAACATGACTAATAAACTACCGCATATGAGATAGCACATGTCTTCAATCAAAAGCAAGGCCCTATTATGTATCTCCTAATTCATTTCAAGATTGGGATTTCTTGAATTGGACACGAATTTGATGTAAAAATATCTTCTGACATATCATCCTTGTATTTATGCCATAGGTTAGATGGGTTCGATGGAAAGCATGTCCGAAATGATGATAGCAAAATAATGTAATCTGACTTGGAGATGCAGAGATAATTGCTTTCAATTGTAAAAAATTAAAATTTGAATTGTATTAATCTGGATAGTAAAGTCTATGTTTAACAGTGATTGCAGAAAACAGTTTGAAAACAAAATTTGCTGTTTCTCTTAAGCTTACTCTATGCTTTCAAACTATAAGTGTAAAGAAATGTAAAATAGTAATTAAATGATATAAACATATGTTTCTTTTGTCGCATTATACATGTTTACAAAGAACAGCTGATTAAATTTGAAAAGGCTCTTTCACTTAATAACATATGTTTGCTGCAATGCATTTTCTTACGGGTATTTCTGTAACTTTTAGAGACCAGTGGGGCGGAATCCTGAATCGGGAACGGGATAAAAAGTATCCTATGTTCTTATCCCAGTTCTTAGCTACCTCCCTACCAATTTTCAGCCAAATCGGATCAGGCGTTCTTGACTTATAAATAGTGTAACTAACACGACTTTCTTTTATATATATATAGATTGTATATATTTTCTGAAACTATTAAAATTTATATCTAAACACATAAATTTTTTAAATTTCTTACCCACTTAAAGGTAGTCAAGATATGTTTAAAAATAAAACTTCATATACTCCAATAAATAAGAAAGAAAAGTATCTTTATTGATACTATACATACTTTTAGACTATTTTATTACTTTTCAACCTTAGTGAACTGTGAGTTTTATAAAAGCTCTAGTTGTGTTTACAGTCGAGTGCTCCGGACGGATATTGATTACCGCTGCCCATTACAATCGGATTACTGTTTCCCGGAGTCTAATTGTTTCAAATTCAAATGGACCCAACGATGCAATAAGACGCTTCCACTCGTAGGCAATAGAATCCATTTCAGAGTACAAAGTGGTTTGTTGGCTGCTGATAAAACTACAATATATTTCCAATTCCGTTTGTCTATACTTCCTGAATACAAGACGTTTTGAGGAAGTACTTCTTAGCAGCAGACCATGCATCTGGGGATCCGTTGTTAATAAAGTTCTTCGTTATACACAAAGATTCATCTCAAAGTCATTCATCTTTT
>NW_025785005.1:0-23043 GCF_021130785.1 Homalodisca vitripennis | reverse complement strand
GGGGAGCCCAAACCCTGGAACCCAGCTTTTACTTGCATTCGAAATGTAAAATAAAAATATTATGTGTGTGTCAAACTGAATGTAATTGTTGTAAGCTATCGGAAAATAAATGGTATTGTATCGAACATAATTAATGGCGGCTTTCATAGTCACATTTATTTTTACCATACACTAATTCCCTCTAATATACTATAGGTACAATTAAGGAAAACCCATGGTTCAATATAGGCAACTAGTTTCCTAAATCGTACCACTCTGTAACCTTCCAGAAAATCATATTTTTCAAGCACTAATAGCAATGATATCAAAATTTTAAAACGAACATATCACGTGTGTGTTAAATGTATGGTCCTTCATCACTAATAAATCTTTTACTCAAGTATGATGTATTTAATATTATTCAGAATTAAGAAATCAAATAATATGTTTAAGTGGTACCAATATTGGCAAACTCTCACCTACATTATCTTGGGTTAATAAGAATAATAGCATAAACATATTTAATTTTGATTAATTTTAAAACTAAAAAACTATTTAGACTAAAAACGACTAATGGCAATTTTACTCCATTTCCTCCACCACATATTCTTAAAATATTCAAAGAGCTTAATAAACCATTGGAGCCTTCTATGTGGAAATATTCATGTTTAAACAACATACTATAACAACTTACTTAAAATTAAGGAGTATATATTTAAATCCGATTATCTATTAAAAATAATGGATCAGGAGATCAAAATTAACTCCCAAGGCCATTAACTTATCACTGGGGTATTTGGCTGTGCCCATTAAAAAATAATATGCATATTTGATGATCCCCAGTTGTTACAGACAGAATAATTGCGTTGCAAATGGCCTTGCGGGTCCAATATATGCGATTTTGACACGCAAATAAACTGCGAAGGAGGCACACCTATAATCTGAGAGGTTGTTCTTAATGGAGAACTTGTTTGACAGAAACATGACGCGCAAAGTGCTGGATGGACGGAACTCAGCATGTTGGTCTTGGAGGTGCTTGGTTCAGGTTAACTCGTGTATTCAATATTTGATTTATTCCATACTTGCATTTCTAAGGTTCCACGTTTTATTACTTTCATGACCTTATTTATACTCTTCGTTTTGTGTAAAAAAAAAAAAAAAAAAAAAAAAGGTGTTAATTGTAAAGCCAGTCATTACAAAGTTACATTACAAATTTACTGTGAAATAAAGTTTGGAATATTTTTTTGAAATTGGATTCTGTAATTATAATACTTAGTACAAAAAGGGGGTTTTTATAATAGGAACAACGTTCTTTTCCTTATTAAAATAATGAATAGAGATTAAACAATACTATGTTTAATTAATACAATATACCACTACACGGATAAAGAAAGATAATAAATTTTAGTACGAACTAACGTAAACGTTTATAAAAAAACTTACTATATTGTATATAAACTGTTGCGCTTTTATTACTCGTCAATAATAAATGTTCTATAGATACAAAGAGAAACACTACTATTAAAACATTCAGCACATTTAATCTAAATTGCCAGTCCACGTTTATGTTTGAATTGCACATGGCATTTTTCCAGCAAATATAATATTATTATCTAAGCAGTTTAAATTTTCGAAATATAGGAGTGAATTTTCACTTACATAATAATAATAATAATAATAAATAATAATAATAATAATAATAATAACGTCCCTTTATTTAGCAGAGCGTCTTCTTCAAAGTAAGACCTCTGGTTTACATAGACATACTTTTGTCATAAACTTTAACAAGGTAATTATTACATAATTTACAGGTAATAATAGTTTATTGTAAAATGATATAAAATTACCCCCCATAATTATTCACTAACTTATGAAAATTATATTAAAATATCTCTTTAACATGATTTTTAAAGTGTACTATAACTAAGGGTCTTTAAAGCTAGGGGGCAAAAGCATTATATGTTTTCAGGTCCAAAGTAAAGCTAAAACTCTTTCTTGCCAATTTCTAGGGCGGAACCCTAGGCCAAAATTGGGAAGTAGGCTGTCCTGCCGAGTACTGCAGAGGAATTTATTTCGTGCCTAAAAATACAGTTTTTTCCTGAGAATATTTAGGGTTTGCCAGTCTGAAGACACCCTGTGGATTAGTTGGGCAGTCCTGTATAGTCACAGCAATTTCCAATTGATAGTACCTTAGAGCTTAATCTAAATTCACTGATGTGATCAAAATTTGTCTGGTGAGGAATTATAAACAAATCTGCAGAGCTCTGTTTTTGCAATCTAGTAAAGAACCGTGACATAGACCTCCTGAGACAAAACAACGAAGCAAAAGATTGGAAGAGCGTAATATATAGTGGGAAAAAATTATTGAGCGGGACAATTTCTAGCTTAGAAGACACAGTGCCAGTACTTTCACATCATCTATAAAGGGTTTTCAGTTTGGTCACAACGCTGTTTAACATATGGATTTTTACATGGTTTCGCTAAAATCAAAGATCTGGGAATCCAAAAGTAAACTTCCCAAGGATGTTTTTAGAAGAACTGTTCATTAACTAAAGGTTTGCCATCTCCAAAGTGACTAAACTGACTAATGCAACCATGTGGCTGACAGTTCAGAGATGATCCCCACCTGGCCATAAAACAGGCACATATTGTCCGAGTTAAGCAGAAACCCAATGAATCATACACCGACCACAGCACGACTTTACCACTATCCAAATCTGAATTTATCTTCCCTACAGCCTCTGCTTCTCATCCAAAGGATTGTAAGACAATAATAGCTAGTGAGTCATTCTGCATTAATCAATTGAAGGACGTAGGCAGAAACCTCCAGCTGGTCTTTCAAATATCCTTGCAGTATATACAAGAAAGGAGTATTGGGCCCCAGGACATACTACCTTGCGGGACACCAACAACAAAAACGGGGCTCAACGCAGGAATGGGGACAGCCCGACCATTCAAACTTTTTGTTCGCTGGGTTCTCCCCAATTAAATACGACGAGAAACCATTCCTGGACCTGAAATTTTCATCTAAAAATGGTCAATAGAAATTTAAGCTTAGCTAATAACAAAATCGAAATTAACCGTAATTCGAAAGCTTAGCGCGAAAAGTTCTAATCCCGTAATCAAAGCCTCTTGAAAAACCCCTATCCCTAGTCAGATAAGGCAGGGTCATTCAAGTGACATTGAGAAGAGCGGAAAAAAGGGCAAAGGTGCTAAAATCCCTGTCCTAAAAACCTGATTGTGCTTCAGGCCAAGTAAATCCTCAGATTCCAAGTAAGCTGACCAATCTGCTTCTGACACCAAACCCTTCATCCAGTATTTTTTAGAGACGACGGGGAGGATCGAATATTGGTACGAAAACACTGAAGAAAATACGAAGTAGGGATTGTTACGTTTTCGGGGGGGAGAGAGGGCATCACTACACTCTCCATTTCCAGCAGGAAGGATAATTTCCTCAGTAGGTTAGAGACACATTGATTTTTAGATGGGTGATTGCTCCAATACAAAAAGGGCTCAAGCCTCCTGACCATAGCGATGGATTATTCCGTCCACGCCATAAAAAGCGCAAGTTTTTTAAAAAAAAAAAAAAAAAACTTATAAATGGTGTTCATAAGCTCCCTCACCTTTTTGCTCAGGACACGCGCATAAAAAGGTGAAAGGGAAATTGATAACACCTGCCACACGATTATTTTGGCTAAAGAAAACTCAGTTTATCCTTGCTTATGTTTCGTCCCACAACCCATGGTTATTGAAAAATAGTCCCATATCAGCTCGTTTTAGGTGAAAATTGATGAGGTTTTTCATCATTTGCATTTCCTAGAATTCCCACCAGGCCCGCAACGTAGCCGCAAAAACTTCTTTAGTGTTTTTTATGTTTAATATTATCGGCGAAAAAACTTCATTTTTTCAGCCAATCTTACACGCCACATTGAGTGCGTTACGAGCCTGTACAGTATTCGAGTCTCGATTCTTGGGTTTTTTTTTTTAGGGATAAGATAGACATTTTTTTAAACACCCTATATTTCTTCTTTTGTGTAAGGTCAATCAGGTTGGAGTCCCTCCAAGGAGGCTTTTTTCCTGGTTATTCCTCTTTCGCACCATAGAGGGGCACACACCGTTCCAAAGACTTTTGATATAATATTTTGAAGTTAAATTATTAGTGATGTTCCATCGTACGTCTTCCAGGGTTAATTTTAATGTCTTCCCAACAAAATAACTAGAGGCAATCTCAAATTAAACTTCTCATTAGTCAAAATTTGCTAAAATTGCGATATGATATGAAACTTAGCCTTGGATTTCGGTTTCTTCTCACATAAAACAACGTCACAGTATATCAGCTTGTGGGTCGGTGATTACGTTTACCATTGATGCTCCAAGATTATTGGATGGGGTGTCGACTATTCCTACATCTGGAGATTAAAAAATTCTTATCTACAAATTATGACGTCCAATAAGAGACGATGTACTCTCAGTGGAATGCGAGTGGGTTCCCCCCTTAAAAAATCTAAAAAATTTTGGACGAGACCCAAAGATTGGAATAATTTTCTCGAAGGTATTTCACATCTGCTCTTTCTTCTGTCCAGACGAAACATTCCACATTCAAGTCACCCACCAAAATCGACTGAGTCTACCTCTAAGGTGGACATGGGTTTTTTTCCCAAATTAAACAAAGCATTGAATCAAAGAAACTTATTGCAAGGAATATGGGCGCCAAGCTGGTTGGTCTATATGCAATACAGACACATAGCTTCTGGACCCTTCAGGGACCAAAACCAAGCCCACATATATATTCCAATGCCAGTATCCACGTTGTGGAAAGTCTAAACAGGAGTTTATAACTATAAATAACTGCAACCTTACATACAGAAACTACACCTCCTCCACGACCTATCAGAGACGGCCTATCGCAAACGCATGTAATGTGGTGTAGCCCGGCACATCGAACAACATAACGAGGGAACATCCAGCGGACAGCGCCCATTGGACGTCAAGAGGGGACCCCCAACAAGTCCAAATTGAAATATCATCTCTATACAACCGAACACAACTCTGCTAAAAACCGTGTGTTAAGCGAGATCTAAAATTGTTACATGCGCTTATCTCTACAAAACAAGTTTTGGCCCTACGTCCCGATTCGAGATCTCCGTTTCCCGTACTGGGTATTAATACTCACCAGGCGGCCACAATCGATTAACAGGGAGGACACCTGAGGACTGGGACAGGATGTACATCTGGGAGCAAATCTCCCTTCCACCACACATGCAATCCTACGGGAACGGCGTTGGACAGGACCTCATAGATTATTTTTCAGTGACTGGAAAAATTCAACTCCCTCCATGTACACGATTATTCCCGTTTTCGATCTTGGAGGTTGTCTCCCGTCCACGGGAAAGATGATATGTTTCGGATAACATCGCTGTTGTTGAGAAAACCTCAACATTGAATAGTTATTACACATGAGCATTACACCTGTTCATTTAAGATGGGAAAAGTGGCCTTGCTCTTTTGATAATTCCCTCACTTGTAATAATACTATTTAAAAATAACAGTAAGGCATTAGGAAAAGTTCGTTTGGCAGTTACCTCAACAGGTCCGCGAATGCGTGGAGCACCGCTCTCTTGCCACAGCCCCCATTGTTAGCCAGGGCCACCGTTGTATCCGCGAACTAGGTTATTAGTTCCATACAAAAATGTATGATTATCTCAGGTTGGTGCTGAATTTTATACTTACTCGATTCTTATCCTCTAATGTGAGATATTCTAGCCCCCTCGGATTATATATCCACACATAGGCCCCATCTCTCTTCACACCATTTTTCCCCGAATAAACGTAAAAGAGAATTCAACCGATACAGCCATAAAACTCAATTGTTGGACCATTGGTTCTTTTCTTTCCATGATGGTGTTAAATTTAAATTCCTCTCTAGACCTTCAAGCACTGGACTTTGCCCACTAGAAACCTTTTCTCTTAAGGTACAAAAAGGCAAGGAAAAGCAATTTCCCACGAGCAAAGGCTTCTTTACCTCCTTTAAAAGTTTACTATATCTTAGTTAACCATATATATTATTATTACCATACAATTACATAGGTACATATATACTATACTTACATTATATCTTCATACCCATAATTTAATATCCATAAAAATATATATCAACTGACACGACCTTTATATCCAACTGAACAAGAATGTTCTTGAAATGAATGAGTCTCATGTATACTTTTCACGCCCCTCAGAGATGATCGATAATTGAAACCAATATGAGGAAGACGGAGTGAGAGAGGCTTGGATTTCGTGCATGTGGGTGCGGAAACAACTGTGGAAATATTAGTCAACGAAGGCGGTACCTAGTTGAATAGATTTTTTACGTAGGGAGTCTGTGGTTAGAACGGAGAATACTTTCTTCTGTTGTTCTCCTTTTGCCGTAGCATCTCAAAATTGACCTGTAAACAGCTTGTTATTTTATAAAATCCAATGTACATTAAAAAATACATAGAATATAATATTAAAATAGATTTAAAACTTAAAAATATTTTTTATAAATCCAGAATTACTTTTTATTTTTAACACACACATCCAAATTTTAGTTTTTTTTTTTAAATATTAGTGAAAGGGAAATCTAAAGTTGGTTGGTACTCTGATTGTTTCTCTTTAAATTTTCTTTTTTTTGCTGCACATGTTTTTTGAAAAATTAGTATACTAATGCATTAGACATAAACAGCTAGGAAAAAAATATAAAATGAAATTGAACCAGTAAGCATTAGTGAATTTATAAATTTTCCATAAACGATTAAGTTATACTTACTCGCTGCCCTCATGAAAAAACATTGCACTTTTCCTGAACATTTAATTAATCCACTAATTTACTAGGTTTATAAATTTTGATATTTTATAATTCTCGATTATTTAAATTTGGCAAAACACTTCATGATACGTCATCTAGAAAACTATGTTATGTTAGTGTCCACTACTTAAAAATAATTCTTGTCAAAACGTAAGCAGAGCTTTTAACAGATTATATAGTGTTGCCTGAGGGATTGGGTTTTGAAAAAATTGAATCTTATTATTCAACTTGTAACATTTTAATTTTTATAGTTTATTTTATTTTTTCCAAACGAATTCAATTTTTTATTTATTTATTGGATTGACTTTTATTTTAATAGAAAATTATGATAATGAAGATAACTCACCGTATTCATGAAAAATTAATTATTATTTTAGAGCCGTTATTTCCATATTTAATTTAAAGTAAACAAGAACAGAAAGCTATGCACCTAAACAACATTTTAGATTAGACTAAATATGTATATTTTTTGTTTACATTCTTTTATTGTATTAATAATTATTAATGTTTTGCTGATTGTGAAGAATGTTTGACGACTTAGAGTTGGTTGATTTGTTATACTATATTTAAATGAAAATTCGGCTTTGCACATTTGCTTAGATATGAGAGTAATGTATAAATATATTTAATTTGATCATATTTAAATTATAAACGGTTCAACTAAAACACTACGAACTTTAACTATTCCTCCACACTAAGCCTTTAAAGTATTTGTTAAAGAGTTAATATGAGCTCAAATAGCTAAATAGTCCAAAAACTATTGTTTTTAATTTATTTTTACTGTAATGTAAAATAATTCATTAAACATTCAATTAATCACCTGCTTATTAAGAATGTATCATGTTAGTTTTTTTATCTAACAAATACATGTATTTTTTTCTAATTCCTAAAGATAATTATTATATTCCCAACTCATTATTTCTTCATATACCTTGTTGCAGCTTGCTGGGTAGTCAGGATGAAAATTAGCCAGTGGACCCAGGTCCTCCATACACATACTATGATTGTTGTGTATCTTTGTATGGTTCTCTGTTTGAATCACCAAGCGTCCTTGCCGTTGTCTCGTGTCTAATGTGCAATGCACACATGTGAACATCAACCGTCTCAGTTCTTGAAAAATATGTAGATGGGATTTCCAATCTTATAACTGAATTGAAGTTTCCGAGGATTGCAAATAACTTTATATGGAACTGCCACACCCCAGGTCTTCTGTCTTAGTAACAAAATTTCATTAACTTGTGTCTTTTCCTCTGTACTAGCAAATCTTCAAGGTTAATGGTCCACCTACTGCACAGTCTGTCTTCACTGCGCTGCCAATTACAGGTACGCCTTCAGTTGTTTATGCTCCAGGCTCGGAACCGCTTCTTTCATCTCCACTGCTTCGCATGGCTCTTCCACCTTAAGTAGAATAAAATGAAACTAATTCACACTAGATCACTTCTACTATCATCAAGAATACTAAAACGTTTAACATGCTATATTTCATACAATTGTTACGATATTCGTATTATTGTCAATAATAATGTAAATGTTGAAAGAGAACAGCTTTGAATTAAGTGTAGCTACGTTTATGTTAGAACGAACAACTAGATCAAACTTATTATATTTTATACAACTGTTACGATTTTTATTGTCAATAATAATTTATATGTACAAAGAGAACACCACTCTAGGCATTCAACTTTGAATTAAATGTAGCCACATTTATGTTCAATTCACATGGTATTTTACAGCAATAAATTATTGTTTAACAATTTAATATTCCAATAGAGTGAATTTCACATACATTGTATAATACTCACATAAATATTGATATTCACAGGGTAGATAAATCATATTGGTGGTTCGAACTATGATACTAAAGGCTATTTTATAATAGTACAGAATGGTGTAAATATAAAATATAAACTGTGGACTTTAAACCAACTTGTTTGTTTTTAAGCTCAGCAAATGTAACGAAATCCACTGTAGAACTGATAGTTCAATGGAAATATAACATTGAAGCTTTACAAATGTTAGCTAAATTCAAGGATAATCCAATTTTAAACAGTATTCATATACATTCGTGTGAGAGTGGTAAATATTAAATGTGTTTGTTAAACTGTTTTGAAACCACCCCTAATAAAAACATTTCGAAATGTTTCCCTGACATTCGTAATTCAACTAAGCTCATTATTCTCGTATAATGGCAGCCGTTCTGTATGTTCCTTTTGTTGTCTAACCCCAGAACTGAGTATTACTGAATGTGTAATGTACCATAGAAACCAATAACGGGAGCTATTCTCTGACTTACTAACGACTGAAGGTCACTGAAAGAGGGCTTGAAATGTGGACCGTATTAAAACTACTAATTTGAGATACAAGCTTGAAATGTTTACCCAATTTCTCTCTTTAAACAAATGTTTAAAGGGAATAACTAAATGTTATTAATCTAGGCCCTTAATTGTGCCATGAACAGAAAATGGAAATGTAATTTTTTGATAAGATTTTTGAACACGTCAGTTTCAATTTATGGAGAAACCGCACATCTCCGTTCGCACACCCAAAATAGGCAATTAGGAATCGAGCCCCCATGGTGGTGAACGGAATGGCGGATCAGAAATAAATCTAGAATTAAAAAAGAAAAACACAGTGGATAGCGTGCTCAGATTCACCTTTTACTAGTCAGGAGGTAACCAACACAAAGCAGAAACAAAAATTTGTTTTAACAAAGATACAAACCTCTCTGTCGAAAATAATAAAATTGGCCAGACAATAAAAAAATCATTACTACAGTTAACCCAAAATTTGTCGTGTATGTCTCAGGCGCACCTGGATAAATAAAAGGTTAGGAACAGCCATAATTAAAAACATTAACTGCCAATTCCACCCTGTATCCTTCGGATATGGGCGGGCTCTTAATGAAAACCAAAAAGTAAGACTAAATAGCACTTAAAAATAAACTTAACACACTAAATATACAAACTATAATAACTGTCAACAATAACAAATAAACACATTAAATAAAATAACAAATAGCAGAGTATCATAGATTTTGACTAGTGGTGTTAAGCTCATCATGGAGACCAACTTTCCAGCAGAGCAGGAAAACCCTGGATACTGTCTGTGACCACCCATGATGAGAGAACAGCAGAGGCAAGAGCTCCTCTCATGGATCTCGTCAGTGCGAAACAGCAACTTAACCCAGCATTATTAGTGGTAAAATTTTAAAAAAAATAAACAACAATAATTTAAAAAAGCAAAATTTTATTACACGTTTCCAGTAACATGTAAGAATTTAGAAGTTCCTTGCCACTCTGGAGAGGATGTGCAGAGCACTCTCAAACAGCACAGTCAGTGCCTTCAGCAGCCACAACGAACAACACTTACACATACTATAAAATAAACGTACATGAGCCGGGAAGACTGGGCTCAAGACTTAGAACCGGCTCAATGGTATTAATAATGCTATAAACTTACTAAGAGACCAACACAGCTCTATGTCAAGGATATGTTTTACCGTTTGTGAAAATTCTTGGTAATGAAATAGAAAATATACTTTAAGACAAATTAAATGTATAAGCTAAATTTCAATGCAATTTTTAATACATTTTATTTGTGTCTTTTATTGCTAACAAGGAGTAACAACTTTTCTTCTATAATATTAAATTTCACAGCAGTGTGCGAGAGAGGCTGTGTTATTGTGAGCGAGGTTGTGCTGACATACAAGAAGAGCTGTTTGCGTTTCGCTGACGTCAAACAGAAATTGTTGACAGGGAAATATAAAACGCTTAAAATAAACAAAGTTTGAACTGAATCGAGATACAATAAACTGCTGTGTTTGTGTTTAACAGTTGAACCTTAGTTTAACGCCTATAAAGAATGTTTGAAGTTAAAATTTTAAACGATACCTGGTTGTGGTTACTTACAGTTTTTAATTGATTGCGAAAGAGATTATACATTATTTGAAAATTCTAATCTCTTCACTTAATATTTTACTCTTTCTCCAGGACTGATGTTTTATACTGCCTTCAAGAAATGGACCATTATCACGAACAGATATATTTTGCTAGCATCTCTGAGGTAAGCTGTGGTAATTGGAAGGGAATATATTTAATACCGTAACTGTTCATTTAATACCTTTAATTTTGTTCTTTCATCTAAGATTTCTGCAAGTTATTCAGTCTCGTTGCTCTATATCGTGTTTCAAAAGTACTCATACAAGATTGAAATCTGCAACCCTGATGTAAACTATGAGACTTCCCACTGTAATTTTAAGGTAGTTTATTTAATTATTTAAAAAATTTTAAACACGGCACTTTATGTTTACCTTTTCTATAGAACAGTTTTTTTCATGTTTCCTGTTATAGGAAGGTCATTACAAAGTGGAAAACTAAAATCTATCTGGCTTCTCGATATCGTTTTATATGTAATACTTCAAAAGTAATTTCGTGGTCAGATACTAGTCCCAATACGTAAAAATAATTATCTGGTAACCACTCTGGGCAGCCCACTTTCGTTAAAAAAAAACATTCATCGACATAGGTTCAAAGGTTTCTGCAAAATCTATGGATATACGTAAAAAGGGAAGATTGAAATTAGTGGGATTGTATAACTTCTCTTTTTAGAAGTTGGCTAAAAAGGTACTTCATTCAGGAAACTATGGTTTGTGATAGTGTTTAAGTTTTGCTTTATGGAGAAGATTTTCGTTAATTGCTTAAGCAAAATCTACTATTCAAAGACAATTAGTACTAATTCAATCTTTAAAATAATTTTTACTTACGAGTATTATATTCATCGTTTAAACTGCTTAGCCTGTATCCTTAAGTATATAAAATTATTCAAGTTAACAGCAAAGCATGGAAACCTTGTAACTTGGAATATAAATTAAATTATTTTTTATAATTAAAATGCTGTAATTTTTTTTTTCATTTAAACTGCATTTAAATGAACAAAACGTTACTGAGGTAGGATCTCATCAAGGATTTCTAGACGACTTAATAGAGAAAATCTTTTCAAGGGTAACCATAGTTAGAGATTTACAGCGGAGATCTGAAGAGATGAAATATTGAAGAGATCTGACTATTTTGTAAAGTAATATTTCTAAGCTAGAATAAGTTCACTTGACCTGGTTTCGTTTAAAACCACACATTCTAAGGTTACTCCAAGGAGTTCTAGGGTTATATTAAATTCTTGATTAAGCGTTCATACCTTTAACGTAAATCCCTATCGAAAAGATTATTTCTCATATATTTTCAATAACCGTCGGTATTTTTATTCAATACTCTTTCTACATTGTATTGGAGTGTACTTAAAGAATTAAATTTACTGCGTCATGCGATATGAGAAGTTGGCAATGCTGAAATATGTCGTTTAATATACGATGTTAGCTGCTAACGTAGATTTTATTAATTATTACGTTGAGAAACGCTTTGAATTATAGAATTGGAAATGATTACTCTTATTCGGTAATTCTAATACGTATGCACGTCAGATAGAAATGTAGTTAGTGAGGTGAATAGTTAGTTTCTTACTATCTGTTAGTAAGAAATTTAAAATTATTTAGTTCCCTTTGTTTAACGTTTATTTAAATTAATAAAAATCTAATAAATTGAAACTATTGAAAAATTTCCTCCCCAAACAGATTTTGAAGAATTTTGTAAACTGCGTTTTACAGTCTAGGAATCGCCCCTCATTTTACACCTCGAATGTGTCAATCGTATTATTTAATTTTAATTATGTTAATCTACTAATAATAATCACGGGACCGTAAAAATATTGGAAAGAATTAGCATCCCAGTGGTATATCGATAGTTCTTGAAATTAAATTTTTGCGTTTAACTTCATTCACTTTATGTTATTTGATTATGGCTATATCATTATGCATGAAATACTCCTAAAAATGATTTCGAGTGCTTAAAACATCTGCAGACTAAAGGCGGTGACGTCAAAGGGACTGGGGTTATTGCAGATCATGCAAATATATGATTGTCTATGCTCTGTATGGTAGGTATTCTATGGATGCATCCGTAGAATGTAAAATTCATTCAATTTAAGATTAGACTTTCTCATTGCTTCAAGAACCACTTCAGAAAGAATATTAGGAATTTCAGTAACATGCTCTAATCAGAGCATCCTATTCCGGTACTAACTTCAATATTTTGTTTTTTCAGGGATCAAGAGAGTTTGTTGATGAGTTAGTTTTTCGTATCCCAGTTAAGACTTTGCTACTTGCTTTGGAATAAAAGGTATTGAAAGAATGTATGTACTCTTGGTAACGCCATCTGTTGGACATCATAAACTTTTATACATCTATTTATTTTATTTATTTGTAGTATTCACACTTCTAAATCATTTTAAAGTATTTGAAAGTATGATTAAAACTTTTTGTTACTTAGTAAAAACATACAGTGAAAATATTATAAATAAGATTTCAAATACTATCAAAAGTAGCCTTGCGTATTAGAGGAATTCAGTAATATAATACTATTGCTATGACTATTTTATTACATAGAGTTATTAAAAACAGTATTTTAAATAATGTTTTCAGGGACCTAATTCTACCGTTGTCTGGAAACGGCACTAGGATGGGATGCAGTTCTTATCCAAAGATTGACATTTCCAATTATCTCTCCCAAACGACCTCAATAGATATTCTAACCTTGTATCAGTGGTTTTATTATGTTACGTAGTTTCTTGGGTAAGCTCACATGAACTTACCCTTGTCTTCAGACTTTTCCTTATCTGACTGCAGCTGTTTACACAATGATGAGATTTCTTATTCATTTGTAATTTTATCTCTATGAATGGAAAATTTATGTTCAATATCAAGTTACTTAGATTTTTCTTTTACTCCAAGTTCATAATTATCGCGAACAAACCATTATTTCTTTTTTTTCGAATTGTACATTAATAATAGGTGATCCTTTTATTTCTTACAAGATGTCGTTAACATTTATAGTGAAAGCGTTGAATTATTGGAAGTATTGATTTTTTCATGATAACCTTATTGCAAATGTTTTTATTTAAAAACCTTTTAACAAACTTTATTTTGCTAGAATCGTAAATTGTGATTCTTCACTAGCTGAAGAAGTTTTATTCCTAATTTATAGTTTGACGTTTATGGACACTCTATGACTTAATATGATTAACATTAACAAGTTTTTATAAGTGAGGACTACGTAGAGGACTCAGGCCATAGCGTCGATATTATAACTGTTGGTACATCCAGATATCAAGTGAAGGAGAGTTGTTTAAGACGTGTACAGCTGCACCTGACAGTCTCGGTCTGGAGTGTCTGTAAATAGAACTGTTGGTACATCCAGATATCAAGTGAAGGAGGGTTGTTTGAGACGTGTACAGCTGCACCTGACAGTCTCGGGCCGGAGTGTCTGTAAATAGAACTGTTGGTACATCCAGATATCAAGTGAAGGAGGGTTGTTTGAGACGTGTACAGCTGCACCTTACAGTCTCGGGCCGGAGTGTCTGTAAATAGAACTGTTGGTACATCCATATATCAAGTGAAGGAGGGTTTGTTTGAGACGTGTACAGCTGCACCTGACAGTCTCGGGCCGGAGTGTCTGTAAATAGAACTGTTGGTACATACAGATATCAAGTGAAGGGGGGTTGTTTGAGACGTGTACAGCTGCACCTGACAGTCTCGGGCCCGGAGTGTCTGTAAATAGAACTGTTTGGTACATCCATATATCAAGTGAAGGAGGGTTGTTTGAGACGTGTACAGTTGCACCTGACAGTCTCGGGCGAGAGTGTCTGTAAATAGAATTGTTGGATCGTCCAGATATTGAATGGAAGTAAATGTTTACGTAAGTTTTATTCATCTCTGTCCTGCTTTGTGACTGTTCGTATTTATAGTAATACTGAAGAAACAAGTATATTATAGAAAAAGTAAGTTTTAAAGTATTTCAAATAACATAAAATAATCTCACTACCACTAAGACACATATCTCAGGGTTTAGAAATTAAATTTTTTTAAAGATTAATCAGATTAGTCAAAGTACAATATTTGAAATATTATTTTACTTAAGTAATATTAATGATTACATTTTTTGCTTTGATGTATCATTTCGTTATTTGTAAGGGATGACACTACCGTTTGAAGAATTGATCGGATTTTTACCAACGTTCAAGGAATGTGTGTATGTTTTTTAAGAATCTCCTTTAGTTGCTTAAAAATTTCAGCCTGCGGTAATTTAAGCTACTACTAGAAGAACATACTGGATGATTCACAATCAAATTATCATTCAACGTAGCGGCTGTAAGTACAGGTTAAGAAGCTGGTATGATTGTTTTCTCGAAACAATAACAAAACTAAAGGGAATGCTTTTTTATGAGTTTTGTTAATCTTGAAGGTAGATTAATAGATTTTTGGGTTTGAAAGTTTTATGTTCTTAATTCATAGGTATTTTCAATAACTTTCGCTAAATACAGAAAAAGTGTAAAACCTTTGCAACAGTCCAATTGAAATTGCACGTATTTAAAGTTGCAAATGTTTAATCTAGATGAAACAAAAATGTTAAATTCATGTGATATATTATAGATTCGGAGATTGATAGTTTCTATATTTTGTAAAAGTTATGGCAACTATATTTTAATTAAAGCATAATTGTTTAAATTACACGATTTAAAAAATTTACTTTGTTATTGAAATTATAGTCTATTCCGAATATAAGTGATCTTTTCCATTCCTTCATAGTGTCAAATGTAGATAAAGTTAATTAACTGAACAAGATATGCAGTTTTTAGTAACATTTATTCTAGACTAATACTTAACCTTAGGTTCTAAACATTATAAAAATAAAGTAATTTGTGAGAAAAACATAAATATTTACTATCGTCTACAGAACGATTCTCAATTGTCATTGCTTGATTCTAATTGTGAAACACAGAATTAAGAAATGATTTACTCTAAATAAAGTAAAACGTGCTTTCCTTCTGTGAAATGTACAAAAAATTGTACATATGATGTGTGAGAAGAAAGAAATTTGTTCAAATATTAAAGCCTAAAACGTCAATCTTCACCACGGTTGACAGTAAGACCGAGAAAAAATAAATCAAACACCTTAGAACTTTAAAAGGAAGATTTATTTTAATGCTCAGAAAGTGATTTTATAACGAATTGGTAATAAAAACAGCTGTTTAACACTAGATATTTGATATTAAAAGTGAAAATTTTCGATAACAGAAAATTGTATTAATTGTTTTACTGAATGTGTTATTCACAGTTAATTAAACACGATATAATATGCCATTTTTTAAGCATTTAGTACATTTAAAAACTCTATTAAAAGATAATATTTAAAACTGAATCTCCATGAACAAATAATGAGTACACTCAAGTAATATTAACATAAAGTACAGATGACTTTTGAGAAATGAACGATATCCACAATTACTATTTCCACATATAAAATAAATACAATTTTCAGGTTTCTACAAGTTTACAAAACATGGAAATTCAATCATGAACTCTAGCTTCTGGCGTGTAGCTAGCAGAAGTTTGTGTTTACACATTGTTGTATTTACTTAACCCACGTGTTTTCTGTAATTTATAATTATAGCACTTTTCGCTCTTTCTGTGAATGTCTTGCAATTTCATTGCTGAACTTATATACTGCATAATAAATTCTTTAGGATATAACTTTACTTATTATACAAATGCAAATTAGTGTTCAATATTATTAGTATTATTAAATTAAATTGAATTTATATTTTGATGGGAACATTAGAGGGGTTTCTGTTTAATTTACTTAAATTGAATTATTCACAGAATGAATTGAACTTTAGGATAATTAGTACTTATCTTAGAAGTACAAAATACAGCTGGGACAAACTATTGTTAGGTTTAATTGAATCACTAGACTATCTTGATATTATATTGCTAACTGAATTAAGTGTATGTCAAGAGGAATCCTGTTTATACGATATTCCGGGCTTTAACTCTGTGTTCAAATGGTAAAGAGGAGGGGGACTCCTTTATTTTGCTCTGCTTAGTAAAGAAGAAATTTATAATATTATACGTAAGTTTACAATTTAATTTTGCATCCACAGAAAAATTTTTTCCAGTAAAACGTTAAAAATAAAATGAGGCAGTAGTATATAAGTGCAATTCTAATAGGATTGCTTTCCAAATCCTAAGTGTAAAACCCAATTTAATTTATGAGTTATAAACTTTCTTATCCTCAAAACATATATAAAAAATACAAAACACTTTTTATGGTAGATGATATTAATTATATGTTATTTAACAAGTCATGTATAAGACAGGAGCAATATATTTTATATATCTTATATACTAACAAAATTACCAGTACAATGGACAGAGTGTTTAACTAGGGGGTATAGAGGTTGTCCAAATAATAATGTTCACCTACTATCATTTTTGGATCATATTAATATAACATCTACTAATGGTAACTTTGTAAACTGTACATATTTTATTGTAGAAGATAAAACTTGCTAGATCATTTAGTTGGGACAGGGACATTCTAACGATTGTAGGACGAAGGATAACGTAATAGGAACCAAATAAACAGTACTTCTAAGTAACAAAAAGGCAAATAATAAAAATATAAATGAGACAAAACTGGTTTTCTATATTAGATAAAAATTATTCTGAATATATTTGTTAATAGACACTGTCCAACAGTTTTGATAATCCTTATAATAAATAGTACAAATTCAAAATAAGTAATATACCTATAACAAAAAAATTGAAAGAATTCCATTGGCTTGATAATGAGGTTAAAAAGCATTATAACTAGGATTATATACACTACTTATGAAGACAATGGTAAAAGAAACGCCTAAATATAATTTACGATATTTGCAACTATTTAAGAATTTTCGAGAAAATAATCTAATTATTAAACTTCAAAAAGGCCACACGATACAAAGAAATCATAATGAACCACATTATATATGTTATTAAGAATTAAAAAACATAACTTCTATTTCTAGAAAGGAAATAAAAGAATCTTTTAAAAGTTACAAATGCAATAGATATTGTACTTAAAGGTCGATCAATTCAATTATTGTTTTTAAAATTCAATGTTTTTTCAATTGATAACAACAATTATTTTCTGGAAACGATAAGAGATTAATGTAGGTTTATTTATTTAGCAATGACAATAGAACGTTAAATAATAACATGGGAAGAACGGATTACAAACTTAATTAAATGGAATTTGCAAAGACGGAAAACTGGCTATTAGCAATGCTTTGGCTCTATAAACTTAATTAGCGTAGCACGAGTTACAAGTGGATAACTTCTGACGAGAAGGTTCGCTATTATTTAAAACCCTATATATGACGACCAGAATTGCAAAGAGAATCTAAAGTCCCAAAAACCAAACTTTTTTAGGAAGTGAAAAAAAACTTTGCATTTTCAAAAAGACAATTTGTTAATTTATATTTTATAATTATTGAGGATACATTGTTTAACATTATGGTTAAAATTATTACCAAGCTTTTATACAGCTATTTACTTGAATAAAAAGTTTATCGAATTTCCCTTTCGGCAGAAGGTCCTAAGTGCAAAACTAACTAACAGTGCAAAAAGGATGTACGTGCCTTAAAAAAGAGTTCATTTTACTAACACAGCTACCGATAGAAGTTTCTGTTGTTTTCATCCAAGGTATGGAATCATTGTGCGAATGGTCCTTTTTCTTGTTTTCTGGCAATTGAAAACCATTTGCTGGAAGTTTTTCCAATTCTACATTTTCAATATCTGTTATTGTCTTGGCTTTCTTAACCACATACAACTTTTCCCATGGACATAGATCGTTAAAATTTTTTTTGTACTATGATACAAAACCAGGTTCATTTTGATCCAAACTTTGATCACGGAAATCTGACTGATGCCTAGTTTTTTTTGTTTCAATGCAACTACAAGATGCTTTGTCAAAGTCAAAAAAGCTGGTCAGCCATTTTCAAAACTTTGAAAGGCTTTTGGGGTCTAGCTTCCTCGATAACTTTCTGTAGATCTTCACATCACTTGCATTATAGCTGGACCGACACTTTTTTTTCGATACTACGCGAAATCTCTATCGGCAACAGACTCAAAAATTACCCTTAACTACCATTTTTAGGTATAGAAAAATAAGCATTCTCGATTTTTTTAGTTGGCGCGGCCAACAGTTGTCGCCTCCCTAAACAACCAAATGTTTCTTGTGATTTGGGAGTACAGCACCGAGAGTTTATAGCGAGCGTCCTGAATAATGCAAAGACGCTTACCTGATTCCCTGCCCTCTAGCGACGCCGGGTGTCGAGTGCCCGCGGAGGCGTGCCACATACACATTATGAGCAATCATTGGTGTTGGTGCTATGGATGTTGAAAATTGTAGCAGGAGAGTTGGCGTAAAATAATACATATTGCAAATGTGTCCAATTTAGGCAAAGGGAATACTCTTTTTCTAAAGTCACATTAACGACCGCGTACAGTTTTGGCTGCCCAGGTAGAGTACTGGAGATGTGAGTCATTTTTCAAGCTCTGTTAATTGCACTTTCTGCTTTTCTGTGATGTAAACTTCGAGCTGCCTGTTTGGCTTTGTTAGATTCCACTGAGTAATGGGTCTTAGATTGAATGTTTAAAAAATCACACCTCTTGCATGTATCGCATTTCTAGGTTTCTTAAACGATAACTTTGGGAAAGTCTTTTAAAAATGACTTTACGATAGAAACTTCGTACTTTACGTTGACTGTCGGGGGTGTATTTTTCCTTAAAGACAGCAGAAAACATACGGTTCATACGGAAAAACTGAGGTACTCCCTTTCAGATTTCATTTACGAGTGTAATGTGAAACAATCTCTGGGAAAAGATGAGTTAATGTGGGTTTTTAACATTCATTCTATCACGTTTCAGGTGTACCTTCGAATGTTCTAGTACCACCGACGTTTTTCTTTAAAAA
This sequence comes from Homalodisca vitripennis, assembly GCF_021130785.1. Classification (NCBI taxonomy): domain Eukaryota; kingdom Metazoa; phylum Arthropoda; class Insecta; order Hemiptera; family Cicadellidae; genus Homalodisca; species Homalodisca vitripennis. Next base: position 3,315 of record NW_025785005.1, on the reverse strand, counting down.
CTGTGGAGCGATGTATAGTTTTAGTTTTACCAAAAGTTGAAACTTTTTTTGGAGAAATCTGCAAAACGTACTACAAAAATGTAGCTTTGCATATCCTTTTGAATTCCACGGTGCCATTCAGGAAAGTGTGTAGACAAACTGTTGTCCTGCCGCCTACTCTCTGCCGCTTCATTGTAGGTTCCCATTGACGCCTTCGTTGAACATCGAGAACTTCCAGAAGCCCCATGAGGTACGTAGCTTGTTCAATATGATCACAGTGTAATGGTAGTCTTCAAACCAAGGCCGATTTCGTTTTCATTGTTAACAATCTCTCCGCAGCTGTAACCTGCACTTGCAAGGAAAACCCTGAAAAACAAAATGAAATTAATTAATATTTTATAAAGAATACTTTGACAGAGTCATTTAGGGCTAGTATTTTTATATTAGTTGGATTATGGTAGGCTAGGATTGGTTAATGTTAGACGTACACTACAACAATACCTAGGCTTAGTGATTGGGTTTGGTTAGAAAGTAGCCACTAACAAACTAGGCTAGGATTGGTTAGATTAGAAGTACCACTAACAAACTACAGTGTGCAGCAGCAGCAGCAAAATTAATATCAAAAGAGCTATGTAGAGACCGTTTGGATGCTTACTACACACCGCAGTGAAGTCAGCTGTTGGCTAGTGGTGGTGCAGTGTCGCGGCGGCAGTCTGGAAAAACTGAGGAAAATTGCGTGACTCTAATCCACTCACTTCAACTTGCGTGGCCAAACAATACTTCGCTATAGGTTTAAGTTAGGTTAGGTTTTTAGGAACATCGGTAAACTAACAACGAGCCACATATACGCCTCGTGTAAGGGGAAACAAGACCAATATGGATTAATAAGCTAAATATTAATAAAGCTATCACACCTTACCTCTACATGAGGCAATGGTTTCGCTGCTATTCCTTCTTCCTAGTGTGTTTGTTTTAGTGTCATATAAGACTTCCCACCTTCTTTGTCTTGCTTTCTTCTGTTTTTCTCTTAAACACCCAGCTTCTTTTCACTGACAATCTTTACCAAAAGCACTGTTATTCAAAATTGTTGGTGTCGTCAGCCCTGATTGTAAGGGAAACTTTATAACTTATAAAATAAGCAATATGAAAACACAGGCAAAGGCATTGACGGTAGAGGCAAGCCTGTATCAACAGGAGTGGCAGGAATAACTGGTGGGGACGGACGACCGAGGACGGCACTTATGATCCCTCTAGGCATTGCTAAGCACGCCCCGACATTCTACCAGCGCATTCTGTTGCATCTTACCCCCTAAATACTATAAAAACTACTAAGGAATTTTGTAGGAACATAGATCACATTTGCAGGGGCATTGGCCATGTGGAAATAGATCGTGTTTGCAGTGATAAACCCAAAATGCTAAAAAGATGGCAGCTTAGATCCCTTTCGCAATTCTGGTACGTTCATTTATAAAACAAGATTTAAACAAAATTTTATATTTGTTTTCATGGACTCTACTTGTTCAAGTAAAACTTTTTTATTCAATTAATAAATATTGTATTAATAAATATTAAAAATTCGTTTACATGATTCAATAGATAAATGGGTTTGTTAATTGGGTCTCGTTTGTTAGATTCCACTGTGTAACGGGTCTTAGATTGAATGTTTAAATAAATCACACCTCTTGCATGTATCGCTTCTAGGTTTCTTAAACGATAACTTTGGAAAGTCTTTTAAAAATACTTTACGATTAAAACTTGTTACTTTACTTGGCACTGTCGGGGTATTTTTCCTTAAAAGCAGAAAACATACGGTTCATACGGTAAACTGAGGTACTCACCTTTCAGATTTATTACGAGTTGTAAGGTGAAACATTCTCTGGTGAAATGAGTTTATGTGGTTTTTAACGTTCATTCTATCACGTTCATTGTACTTGAATGTTCTAGGACCACCACGTTTTTCTTTAAAAACTGTGGAGCACGGATAGTTTTAGTTTTACCAAAAAGTTGACCTTTTTTTGGAGAAATTGCAAAAGTACTCAAAAATGTAGCTTTGCATATCTTTTGTGAATTCCCGGGTTGCCATCAGGAAGTGTGTAGCAAACTGTTGTCTGCCGCCTACTCTCTGCAGCTTCATTGTAGGTACCGATGACGCCTTCGTTTGAACATCGAGAACTTCCAGAAGCACCATGAGGTACGTAGCTTGTTCCAAAATATGATCCAGTGTATGGTAGTCTTCAAACAAATTTCGTTTTTCATGTTAACAATCTCTCCGCAGCTGTACCTGCACTTGCAGGAAACCTGAAAACAAATGAAATAATTAATATTTTATAAAGAATACTTTAAGCTTTGCTATATTTTTATATTAGTTGGATTATGGAATGCTAGGATGGTTTATGTTGGACGCTACCACTAAACAAACTTGGCTAGGACTTGGTTTGGTTAGAAAGTACCACTAACAAAAATCTAGGCTAGGATTGGTTAGATTAGAAGTACCACTAACTAACTACAGTCGTGCAGCAGCAGCAGCAAAATTAATATCAAAGAGCTATTAGAGACCAGTTTGGATGCTACTTTACCACAAAAAAACGCAGTGAAGTCAGCTGTTGTCTAGTGGTGGTGCAGTGTCGCGGCGGCAGTCTGGAAACTGAGAAAATGCGTGTCTCTAATCCACTCACTTCAACTTGGTTGGCCCAAACAATACTGCGCTATAGGTTAAAGTTAGGTTAGGTTTTATAACATCGGTAAAATATACCACGAGGCCACATATACGCCTCGTGTAGGGAGGAAACAAGACAATATGGATTTAATAAGCTAATATTAATAAGCTATCACACTTTACACCTCTACATGAGGCACATGGTTTCGGATGCTATATCCTTCCTAGTGTGTTTGTTTTTATTGTCATATAAGACTTTCCACTTACCCACTTAGTCTTGCTTTCTTCTGTTTTTCTCTAAACACCAGCTTCTTTTCACTGACATCTTTACCAAAAGCACTGTTATTCAAATTGTTGGTTGTCGTCAGCCATGATTGGTAAGGAAAAAAACTTTATAACTTAAAATAAGCAATATGAAAACACATGGCAAAGGCAAATGACGGGTAGAGCACGCCTGTATCAACAGGAGTGGCAGGCAATAATGGTGGGACGGACGACCGAGACGGCACTTAGATCCCTCTATGCATTGCAAGCCCGCCCCGACATTCTACCAGCGCATTCTGTGGCCATCCTATTAAAAAACTACTAGGAATTTTGTAGGAACATAGATCACATTGCAGGGCATTGGCATGTGGAAAATTAGAATCGGTTTGCAGTGAAAAACCCATAATGCTAAAAGA
>NW_025785004.1:0-22538 GCF_021130785.1 Homalodisca vitripennis | reverse complement strand
TTTTTGAGTGTAGCAGGTAAGACCGGGCCCTCGGGTAACTTTTCCAAATTCCTCTGGCTTGATCTGTGTAAATATTTACCTGCCTTTTAACATTCCCTTTATACGACTTTTTTTTAAACAATTGCGTTGTTTAATCCCAAAAAGGAATTTGTTTTTTTTTTTTTGGTTTTAATAAAGCAAATACCCCATTAAAAATTGTTTTATTTTTAAATTTTATCCGAACACCCCCAATTGGGTGTTGGAATTGATCTAAATAAAGGGTATTTTTAAAATTACTTTTTTTTCAATTATTGTTTATCACGCAAGGGGTTAATTAAAAACCGGACAAATTTATAAAGTTTCATTTATAATAAGAATCCATTTAAAAATTAAAAAAGTCTAAATACCCCAAAACAATTAAATTTCATTTTTTGAGGCCGTTTACCTTAAAGGGAAAAATCATTGATTACATAACTGAAAATAAAATGTTCCTAATGTTTTATAATATAATATTATATATATATATATTTATAAATATGTATGTATTCAAAAAAACCGGGGTATAAAATACAAAGGAAAATTTTAAAAAATAAAAGCATTCTAATTTAACTTTTTAAAAATTAACCCCCAAAAAATAAAAAAATATCAATTATTTTAAAACAACTTTTAAAAAGAAGAACCCCACAAAATTAGTAAAAATAAAAACTAGACCTTTTAATATTCACATTAATTTTTCTTATTGAATTTTAAAACATTCACATACAAATTAACTACTTTCCTAATTTAAAAAAATTTTTACCTCCTATTTTAATTATTTTTTTTGAATAAAAAAATTTTGTTTATATTAAATCAAATCAAAATAAATTTTTTTCCAAAAAATTTTTACTCGACATTTTTTTCTTCAATTTTAATTTTTCTTGTTACTTAATTTTAAAAATGTGTCTTAAAAAAACATACAATACATAAAGTTGTTTATTTTTGTTATAAAATTTTAATTTTTTTTTTATTTAAGGGCCAGATATTTTTTCCCAGAAAGGGAAAGGCTTTTTAAAAAAATATTAAATTAAATCTTAGGTATAAAATTTTTAAAATAAACAAAAATACAAATCAATAAAACGTTTTTAAAGTATGAAAAACACTTTTTTGAGCGCTCTTTGACGCCTACGTTTTAAATAAGACGTTTCCATAAGACATATTCAAATCATCTACTTTAAACTAAGTGTTCTTTCTAAATTTTAACTCCCTTAATTAAGGGGTTAAAACTAGTTCGTTTTACGATGAAGGAGTTAAAGGGGTTGAAATGTGCACAAAAGGAAGTAATGTTTCACAATTGTCGAAATCGTACTTACAGTATCACCATACGCATGGGGGAAACGTTGTCTTACCCTGGGCATTTTAAAAATTTTTAACAAATCCCGGGGCCTCAATTGCCCCCCTTTGGGTAAGGGAATGCAAAAAAACCCTATTTTTTTCACAATTTTTTCGAAATGGTACTTCACATACCCAAACCTAATATTGGGGAGGAAACTTTATCTTTTTCCCCCACGGCACTTTAAATAAAACAATCCCTATGCCCCAAACAGTCCCCGTTTGGGTAAGAATCATTTGAAGCTAGTTTTTTCCAAAAATGTCGTAATCGTACTTACAGTATCACCTAAATAGTGCGGGAAAACTGTTCTTTTCCCCTACCCTTTAAATATTCAATCCCTGGTGCCTCACTTCCCCCGTTTAGTGAAAGATCAATAAAGCATTGTTTAAAACGTGTCGTAAGCTACTTCAAATATCACCAAAAATTTGCAGGGGGGAAACTGTATCTGTGTCTTCCCCTACGGCATTTTAAAATTTTTAAAAATCCCTGGTCCCACAATGCCCCCTTTTAGGTGAAGAGATGCTTTTAAAAGCTAGTTGTTTCACAAGTGTCGTAATGCGTATTTCACATATCCCTAAATAGTGCATGGGGGAAACTGTATCTGTCTTCCCTCGGCACTTTAAATATTAACCAATCCGGGTCCTCACACTTTCCCCCCTTTAGGTAAGAATGCATTAAAATTTTTTTCAAACTGTCGTAATGCGTACTTTCACTCTTTACCTTTAAAATGTTTGGGGTTTAGTATTCTAGAAAAATTTTTTTTTTTTGAAAAAAAAAATTATTTAGTAACAAATATAAAATTTTGAAATTGGGAAACCCCTTTTCCCAAAGGGGGTACAGGGTCATAAAAAATTTAAAAAAAAATTGGGGTTTTTCATATTTGGGCTAAAATTGGGTTAATATTATTTGTTTTCACGGAAAAAAGACTTTAACCTTCGTTTTAAATTTAAAATTTATGCGGGTAGAAGTTCCACACTAAATCGCCCTTTTGGGTTTATAAATATTAACATTTTTTTAAATATTCAAAAACACCCCATTACTTTATATTCCCCCTTTTTGTCTTTGCACAAAAAGTTTTTGAAAATAAGGGTTCCACTCCCTGTTGAACTCCCCTTTAAAATAAATTTATATCGAAAAAATTTTTGGGTTAAAAATTAACACTAGACTTTACTCCAGTTCTACCCGTCTTTTTAAAATCGATTATAGAACTTATTTTTTGTGTCACGTTACTAAATTTTATGTGAAACGTGTGTAAAAAAAAATTTTAAAACTTGAAACCCCCTTAGTTTTTGATGGTCAGAAAACCACAACTAAAATTTATCTTTTTTAAAATTTGGCTTACACATACTCTCTCATAAAGATTTAAAATTGGGATTAGAAAATCCATTAACAAAAAAAATAAAAAACTTTTTTATAGGGTTATGCCATTCGCTTTTATCTCTTTTAAACACCTCAAAATTCCTAAACCCTTCTTCCTGTACCAATCTCTCAACCTATTCTTACCAATCCCTAAAACCATAACTTCTAAACCCCTTAAAACTATCTTCCTGTACCAAAATCCTTAAAACCATCTTGCTTACAAAAACCCCAAAAAACCATCTTGCTGTACTCAACCCCTCAAACCTCTTGCTGTACCAAAATCCCCAACAATTTCCTGTACTAAATCCCTAAAATCTTCCTGTCTAAATCCCCCAACCCTTCCTGTACCAAACCCCTTTAAACCATCTTCTGACTAAATCCCTAACCCATCTTGCGTACTCAATCCCTCAACCTCTTTTGTACCAACCCCTCAAAAATCCCCTTACAAAATCCCCAACAATCTTCCTTACTAAATCCCTAAACCCATTTTCCTTTACCAAACCTCTCAACCATATATCTTACCAAACCCTAAACCTATTATGTCCCAAATCCCCAACGATTTCTTTATAAACCTTTTCAACTATTTTCCCCTGTACCAAATCCCTTAACCATCTTGCTTACTAAACCCCTCAACCATCTTGCTTACAAATCTCTCAACCTCTTACTGACAAATTCCCTAAACAATTTTCCTGTATAAACCCTAAACCATTTCCTGACAAATCCCCAACAATCTTCGTAAAAAAATCCCTAAAACCATCTTGCTGTACCAAATTCTCAACCATCTTACTTACAAAATCCCTAAAACAATTTCCTTACAAATCCATCAACCATTTCCTGTAAAAATCCCTCAACAATCTTCGTTCTAAATCCCCAACCTCTTCCTTACCAAAACCCCTCACCCATTTCTGTCCAAATCCTTAACCATTTTTTCAATCCCAAATCCCCAAAACCCATTTATTTTTACAAATCCCGAACCTCAAGAATTTAAAAAACCCCACATGGTCACCTGGGAAACCCTTTCTTATTAACACAGATAACTGAAAATCATACATTTCACTTAAAACTTTTTTTCTGACATTTTCATCGTTTTTCTAGCCATAGACTGTCTTAATTTGAAACTAACCCCCCCTATTAGAATCAATACTATTTTTTAAAAAACTGTCCATAATGCCTGTGCAAAGATTCACGAATGAACACAATTTTTTCAACCATTCTTATTTTGTTTTTAAAAGGGCCAGATTAAAATTAAATATAATGCCAAAATTTTTACTACCCAAAAAAAAAATTTTGCACCTCAAGCTTTAACTAAAAAAAAGAAGTTTTTTTAGCTTCTTAACTTTTCAAAAATATTATAATTCACTTTATATCAAATTTTATTTTTTTTTCCCGGTAATTCAAATTAAATCCTTAATTAAAATTCAATTATACCAAAAAAATTTAATAAATGGTTGCGTTTTCGTCGTTCATGGGCAGGGGGAATTTTTTTTTTTAACTTCAAATTAAAAAAAAAATTTATAATTTTAAAAAAATATTTGTTAACTAAATTTTTAATTATAATTCTTCTTACATTTAAATCGCAAACTAAAAAATAAGGAAAGGCAAGGAAGACCATTAATAATTTGGGGTTTGCTTTCCAGATTTTTCCTGGAAGTTTCTAAATAGGAAAAAAACAGGTTTCTTGTTTAAAAACTTCTTTTTTAAAAAGGGGTTTTTAAGAAAAATATTTTAAGTTTTTAAAAAAAATTTAAATCGCGACCTTTCGCGTATATGTCTTTCTTTTTTTTTCGGGGTCCCAAAATTCTAAAAAATACTTAGCAAAATTTTGACCCATATTAAATCCAAAATATAATTTACGCAAAATTATTTTTTTAAACTGAAATTAAGACCCGAATGTCCTGGGGGCCATCTTAGTTTTTAACCCTAAGACGATTTAAATTTTAAAAACACCCTTAGGGTTTTATGTTTGGTTTTTGGAAATTATGAGAGTTCGACTTAAAAGGTTTGATTATTTTTTTGTTTTACTCATTAAACGATTTTTTTTTTTTAAAACATATTTTTGCGTAATTAAAAAAAAAAAGTATAAATTTTATTTACCCCCTTTTTTTAATTGAAATTGGGTATTTTTTACCCATAAGGGGCAGGGAATTTTTAGGGGTTTTTTTAAATTTTATTTATTTCCAAAAAAAATTCATTTTTTTTTAATTACAACAAATTTAAATTAGTACTTTCTATAATTTAAAAATTTAAATTTAAAAAATGATTAAATTTCTAATTGTTTATGGTTTAACTTGTCCAAATATCACTATAAAAATATAAAAATTACTAAATAAATTAGAATAATTCTGCTTTTACAATTAAGCAATGTTTTTTTTAGTTATATTTTTTATGTTTTTACTGTTATTAATATCATGGTAAAAGGAAATTATTGCAGTAAATATTTCAATATTTTCAATAATGTGCTGAAATTTACCCACGCGTCCACCCTTTTTGTCTGAGGTATTGGACTTATTCTAGATAATGGATATATATTTCCCCTGTCAACCCTTATAAAATCCCGGGGTTTTAAAAATGAATGGGACAAATACACTCTTAAAAAAAATCTCTTTGGTACTTCTGTAAATTTCTTTGACTATTAAATTTTTTTTGCCGGGAAAAGTACATGTATATAGAGAAGTAAATTGCATTCAGTCCGTAAATGCATGATTAAAACAAAATAAAAACTTTTGTTCTTTTTATTAAATTTTTTACATTTAAAACCCCTCCGTCGCTTACAATCTTGCAAAAGTATACAATTTACTGTAATGATATTCTTAGTTTTTTCTTTAAAACCCTAAAACGTTTTAATTGAAGGTTTTTTTTTATTTTATTTTGAAGTTTATCAAGCGTAATACTAAAATGCTTTTAAAAAAGGGGTTTTGTTGACTAGCGTTGCAAAGCCAACCCGGGTTTGGGAAATTTTTTTTTTTCTGTTTTTTTCTTATGTCTGTCTATGATATTCCCAAAAAAAAGGGTTACCTAAACTTTTAAATTTTAACATGGGGGCTTATTACTATTAACCCTCAAAATTTTTTATTTTTTACTTAAAAAATTCTATGGTATTTACCCGAGCTTTAGCGTGGGGGTTTTACATTGGGCCCTTTTGGGGAAATTGGCAACATAAAAAGTTATTATGGTCTAATTACTTTTAAAAAAGCGATAGGTACATTTTATGGGGTTCTAAAAGGGGTCATTAATTATTAAAACATGTTTTCTAATCAAAAACAACGTAAATAAAATTTTGGTGGTTTGGGGGTAAAATTTTATTTTTTAAACAATTTTTAAAACACAAATCATGAACAAAAATGTAAGTACGTTCCAAGATATATACTGAATTCCAATGGGTACTCTATCTAGACATATTTTATCTTAGATTTTTTAAATTTTTTTATGAACTTTTAAATTGCCAGAAATAATTGTAAAAAGATAATTTTTGTGATGGGGCTATCTACAACAGGAATTGTCCGAAAAAACCTCAATAAACCCACAATAGGGTGGTTTTTTTTTTTTCTGCTGGGGGTCGTGTTTTTAAAAAACCTTTTTTTATGAGTGTTTCTGCCAACGTCCGCGGACGCTCGAAAATTAAAAAGCTACAGATAATTTAGCATAAAAAAAATAAAAAATTTACTATCGCCATTTTTTCTAGGGGAATACTGTTACGGTTCGGGGTCGATTCTACTCAAATTCCTTTTAAATTTTATTTATAACTTTCTAAGCTTTTATTCAACATTTCAAGACTTTCTCTGAGGAAAATTTTGTGGTGTAATAAAACGGGAATTACTTGAAAATTTAATCTTTAGCTCAACATTGATAATTCGTGTTTAAATTTTTTGTTTCCGTTCACACTGGGTGGGCCGGGGTTCCAATTTTTTAAGGGGCCTCTTTTTTAAAAACTATGCAACTGGGTGAAGATAATTAGATAATGTTTAATTATGTTTAATTTTTAAAAAAACCTTTTTATCCATCATCCTCAAATCCCCCCAAAAAAAATTTTAAACTAATTTTTTTTACAAAAATACGGTTTTAAAAGTCATTTGACAAGTTTGTGGCTTTCCCCTAAAACCTCGGTGCCCGGGGGGTTCTTTCACCCCAGGGGCCCGTACAGATGTTTCGGTTTTCCGCAAAATATCCCATTCCCTTTTAAAAACGGCAGCGGGGGGACTTCCAAAACTCAGTTTTCCTGGGAACAACGGGGAATTACATTTAACCTTCGAGTCAATTTAATTTTTTCAAAAAAGCATAAAATATCCCCACTATGCTTCATTAAATAACGCTATAACTTTTTAAAACTCACAACTTTTAAAAATCCTTTACGACTCATTCTGGGGCCCAAAAAGAGATTTATATTTAATTAATTTCTAAAAAGGTTTTCTTAAACGTTTTAAAATGCATACCTCTCAAAATTAAACACCCCATAAAACAATGATTTTCGCGGGTTTTAATTCCTTTAAAATTTTGTTTATTTATAATTAAAAAACCCCCGTTCCTTTTTCAACGGGCTGCTTTTTCAATTACCCCTGACTTTTAACGAAATTAACGACAAAGATACATTAAAAAGCCATTTCCTGCAGGGATTTTGGGGAATTATCTGAAAATTTGAAAAAAGTAATAAACTTCACATAAGACGCCCTTCCCCTAAACTCTCCCCCAATCGACCTTCATCTGCACTCTCGCGCAACCTAAGCGTTTCCTCCTGATCATCTTTCTCTATTATTTTTACTCATCCCACATTAAAAACAAAAAGGCCCATTTTATCGAGGGGTTTTTGTATTTTTTCTTACAATTTTTTGAAATCCTATTTACCTATTTTAAAACGATTTCTTACTTAAAAAAAAAAATTGCATAATGTGTTTTAAAACGCAAATATCGAGAACGGTGGACCAAATTTTTTAATTCTTTTTCAAAATGAAATGAAATCCGAAGGTTTTTAAAACAAAATAAAGAAAAGTTACCTAAATATTTTAAATTTAGAAAAATTTTTTTTTTTTATTTTCATAAGCCAAAATTAAAATGCACTAAACAGTTGTTCATACATTTATTTTTTTCGCAAATTGGGTAAACCTGTTTACATTCAAAATTTATTAAAAAATTTAAATAAAAGTGCTTTATTTAAAAGTGTAATCATGTAAAAAAAGGGAATATCAAAATTTTTTCTCCAGTTTGCGCCAAATGACGAATTTAAATCTTTTTAAGGGATTTTAAATATTTTTTTAAACACTGCTATGTAACCAACCTTTTTGATAAAGTTATAAATATTTTCACATAAGTTCTTTCAACTGGGGGGCTTCCCTTATATTGTGTATGGTATTTTCATGGGTTTTGGGAAAAAAAAAAAGATATAACTCTAAAAACCCCAACGATTCATTCTTTCCCCGGGTCAGCCAAAAAAATGGTAACTCAAAATTTATTAAAAATTATTTTAATTTTTTCATAACCTTAATAAAAATTTCCTCTTATACCGAAAGTAATAGGGAATAGTAGGACTTTCCCCTAAGTAATAGGCTTTCAGGCCATTATGTCGTATTTTTTTCTTCATCAAAAGGCAAACCAACTATTCAACACGATTTTAACCAAAATATTTTTCCGAGAAAATAGATAATTGTTTATATAGTATTTTGTTTGAGGCAATATACAACTAAACTTTACATGGTAGGTAAGTGAATTTAAAAAAAGAAATTTAAATATATTATAATATATATATATTAATTATTAATTTTAATTTTTTTTTTCTTCGTCAAAAACAATAGCAAAACCCACTTTCTGGAAAAATCTTGACCTGAAATAATGACAAGGGACTGGAAATATACGCTTTCTTTGACGGAAAGTAAGTTTTTCCGTGACCTGTTGTGATACCGAGATTTGTGTTTTCCTCTTGTTCGGGAGACAACACAGATTCAGACTGTGACGTTATGTATATAAATAATAGAACCCAGAAATGCTCTATACGTGCCAAGCCATGATATAATAATTAAGTTAAACTAGGATAACCATTTTAACACATGAAACCCTAAATAATATCTATCTGATTTATGTCTACTTACGTATTTTTATAAAAATATTAGAAAAAACATTTTTATAGGACTATACCCATCAAATTATACATCATAATTGCTTTTACTACGTACTTTCGGGTTCTAAAGATTGCATGCTAAGCCGCGGTAACAGCATAGTTCAATAAAAAAATAAAAACATTAGAATGCATAGTTCAGAATTTTAATTTTTTGTTTTTTTATTTAGTACAACGTTTTAAAAAAAAAACCAATTGTTTAAACGATGGAAATCAAATACAAACTAATTTTTAAATTAACCGTAATCGACAAACAATAACTCTCTCTATTATGTAACATTATGAAGTTGTTGCTTGGAGAGCGGTGTAACGAAGTCTATCACTCATGAGCAGCTAAAATTTCATTCAGTCTTTATGATTCAGTTACGATATCTAGAAACGAACCGCCAGTTACGTATTTTTTAATTTCATATAGCAAACGTCGAAGTTTTGAACCAAGACACTTCATGGGGGGTTTCAGCTGAATATTCGTAGAAAAAAAAAATATTTGCACATATGTCCATACATTGTAACCATTTGGTGTAACTAGAAAGTAAATAAAGTTGTGTAAAAAAACTGAAAATACAATCAAATAGAGATTTGAACATGTAAATTTTACGACATGTAAGCTTACTCATATTGTAAAAGTAATTAATTTTATACATTCCATCAATAACTTTGCCCGTCGCACTTTCATTCGTCTGTCTGGATCTGAGATGTATAAATTTTCATGTATGGTGATTGTCTTGTGTCGCCTAGTGTCCTGCACGTCATATCTGAGAAGAGAATAAACTTAGAAGGTTGTGAAATTTTGCACAATCTTTCTGAGTCCTTGTTACGTGACACACGTACATCCTACCCTTATTTATAACAAAACAACCGATAATAATTTATAATTATAAGTCCAGTAATTATTAAATGGACGAGGAAAATAAAAAGGTAATTTAAAGTTATATTATAACTGACTGGTTTTTAATTATTTCCATAATGATAGAGGAGTATCCTTTATAGCCCTATAGTTATGTAGCACTTGTTTAGAGTCTCTCGTAGGAACAAAAGCACTAATAACGAATGTATTCCTAATTCACAAAGGTACATCTAGAGTGTAAATGGAAAGTGTTTCCAATTTATACGAAATATTATTTTTAAAATATCTAAAATCGCTGTACAGAAAAATCAAGAAATTCTTTTAAAAATAATTTAGGACTAGTAGGTACTAAATATTTTAAATTAATGTGTTGCAATGTTTTCCAAATTAAAATTTTCTGACATTGCGAGCTTTCCCTTCCCCCCGTGCGCCAAGTCCCTGAGAACCAAAACAAGAAAGTTTATTTATGGTTGCTTCTCTATACTTGTATTTTATACATATAAGAAAAATTCATAATTAAGATAATATTCAAGGTTTTGTAAAACCATTCGTCCCTCTGAGTGCCCAAATAACATACCAGAAAAAATAAAGCTCCTTCCCAATCGATGAGTCAAGCTCACACAACTATTACTGACATTCTAGAAATCAAAAATAACTTTATTTTTTGTAACATACTGTACAAAAGGGCGAATTTATATCTAACCCTTATAAAAAAATAACATTTCCCTTAAATAAAAAAGCCACTAAAACAATTTTTGGGGAAAAAACAAAATTGCTGTACAATAAAATTCTCTTTAAAAATTTTTTATAGCAATGAAATACACCACGTCATTACAACACCAACCGTCCTCCAAAACCTACCACAATTATGCCCATCTGGCTAAAGTATTTTCTAGCAATTAAGCACTCTGTAAGGTAATGCAAACAAACAGGTATCCGATCCTTTAAACTCGTTTATTATGATTTAGAAGAGGATTCCATGCTAGGAGAGCCATGTGCCGAAAAAATGAATTAAATTGTTAGTTAAAAGGTTCGGTGGTACGCGATGAATAAGAAGCAATGATGAGACATTCTTGGTGTCTTGTGTTTATTTATAAGAAAGGAAAAGAGTATTCGAATTTTTTAAGGCAGGTAATCTAGATTCTACAAATAGAGTTTATATTTGAAAACGAAAATAATCATCATTCTCTGGAAACAATGAATATTTGGAGTTAATAATGCCAAATTATAAACTGAGAAGCAATAAATTCAATACCTAACTGGGAAAATTACATTTTACACAACCACAATTTTTGATCATTCAATTCCGAAGAAACCCGGATTGTAAATGTAATTTTTTATGTTTATAATATAAATGAAATCGAAATCATTTTTAAATCCTTATAACTACGTTGATAGTGTTTGATAAATATATTTTTAAATAAAATAACAATGTTTGAAAATGTGAAAACTTTAGGATGTTGTAAAGGAAATGATACTTATATAAAAACCCTCCAATAAATGTGTGTGTATATGGTTTGCTTTTATTACATAACATGTACACGAATGTATTTTGAAAATCAATTCTTTTTAAAATTGTTGGAGAGACATTCCAACGTGATGATTTAAAAAAAAACCAACTAAAGGTAATATGTTTCTTCCCTTTTCTGTACTATATTTATTCATTCTTCAATATGCATAACAAAAAACAGTAACTTAAAAAATATAACGATTAACTTCAACCTCAAAGATTACATGATACATAGTTTATGTAACTTACATATCATAGTTATGTATCAAAAAATGTTGAATTCAATAAAATACGAATATTTTGGGTTTAGCTCCATTGCAAAATTTTAGACGCTCACACTTAGTGGGGGAAAAAAAGTTGAAATGGAGCTGAACTCAGAATTTCCCAAAAACTGTTATTTTGTCAACTAAAATATATCATTTTGTTAACCCCAAAACTTTAAAAACCAAACTTGACATATTTCGAATGACTTCTACCAAAATTTATTTAGATGTAACTATTTTACGGAAACAAATACCTATTTTATAGGATGTATGTAAAACCATTCCAGCATGTATTTTGTTTTAAAATGGGAAATTCCAGTCCTCGACTGTTCAGCAGCGGGTTGCCACCCACCACACACAACGGAACGACGTGTCTCGAGGTTCGTTTATAGGGCCTGTTAAGGTGCAAGGGTGGAACTTCAAAAGGCGAGAGGTTCACTGTCACATAAAGTATTCAATACCTTTTTGGATAGGGTCAGATTTTTTAGAGACCTGTAAAGTCGAGCTTTGCCTAGGACCTCATCATCCAGCTTTTGTTATAATTAAACATAAAATCTGAATATGCAAGAAAAGAACTGATGTGAGGTTCCGATGGGGTTTATTAATTATAATATGCCTTATTTTATTCAGCAGCCCTAAAAATTATTATCCTGAATCCAGTCCACTAAGTTTTTTATACCGCTTAAATGCTGCTTGGACTTACAAAGATTGTTTTCGGTAAGTGGAGGAAAGGAGGGCTCACAGAAGAACCCTACATTCAATAATGATGTGATTTACGTTACCGATCGTAAACCTCTTCAAATACGATTTTTTAATGATTTAAGTGTTTTCCATAATGAGGAATCTGGACAAATCTAGAGTAATATTTAATATTAAAAGTTCATTAATAGTTAAAATTTAGGATAGTAACCTAATCGTTTGTATTTTTTAAAATTTTTTTATAAAAGCTAAACGTTGTAAAGTCAATTAAAAATTGCGTAATCGAACTGCTGTTTATTATTACAAATATATTTTAAGATCAGAGTATAAAATTGCCAACATTTTCTCTCACGAAACCCGGGATTAATCATTTTGTCATTAGTATAAAGTAATAGTAAATACTTATTATTGATAGTATTAAAAAATAGATAGTTTAAACAACGGTGACATTAGGTAAAATGGATACTATATGTGTGTAACTTTTTATAAATAGACGTATTTTAAAAAACCAAGTAATTAATAAAAATTCATATGAAAGTATATTTATTCCATAATACCACATATGGTTTTTGTTAATTATTCAAAACAACTTCTCCTTATTTTTAGGGTCCTAACTTATAGAGCACGTTCTAAAGGATAGATTTAAATAAGTTTTATATCATAATATAATTTTATAAATCGATGGGTTTGAGTTTTGTTTACACATTTTATGGGAAATTTAATAATTCCTTAAAAAATTAAAATTTTAACGCAAAGTCTTAAGTAGTGTTCCAAAAAGAACTAAAACTATTTAAAAATAATGAAATTTCCCTTACAAGTCAGATTTGTAAGATTTTGTAGGCTGAAATATACGCCTAGTCTTAAGAAGGAAATAATATGCTCAAAACAAGATCAATTAAAGTTATGCTTTAAATCTTTAAGAATCTAGTTATTTGTACTAGATTTGAACTTCTGGTTCCTAAGTAGCTTTCCCTTTTCTTGTGCGCGAGAATACCCCCCTCCTCCCAATAGTATACATATCAAAGTTTCCTTAAACTTTGTTATCAGTTAGGCCCTATTTCATCACACTTATCTCATTATATTTACTTTTTTTGTAATTTTTTAAAATCCTCTTTATTATAAAAGTTAAAACCTACAAAGGTTTTTTGTTTTTGTAAACAAAGAACTTAGTTATTTCCTGATGTTGCATGATAAAAAAAGCAGAGTGGTGAGGTATTAAATGTGTCCTGATTGAAATTCCGATACTGTCATGAGAAATTGATTGAGGTTTGGAGAAGAAGAAAGCAGAGCCCACGTTTCTCTTATTGCGGGCGGGCAACAAGGTTTCCCAACGTATTTCCTCTTGTGAAAGGACAAATCACTGTATGCTCTTGCGTCCGGCGTTACCTCAGATTCTTCTACACGTAAGGTGTTACGTGTTATATAAGGTCTGATTGAAAATTTCCGATCTGTCTATTTCCTGAGATTGGGTTTGGATTGAGGTTGGGGGTAGAAACGTAGACACGTTTCTCTTATTGAGGGCACAAGGGTCTCCCACGTATCATTTCCTCTTGTGAAGGACAAAATCACTGTTGCACATTCGCTGTTACTCCAGATTCTTCTACAATGGGGTTAGGTGTGATAAGGACTTGATTTTAAATTCCCAACAACTGTCAAGAGAATTGATTGAGGTTGGGGCCGAACGGCTGTCATGAGAATTCATTGAGGTTTGGGAAGAACAGAGCCACGTTCTCTATTGCGGGCGCACAAGGTCTCCCACGTATTTCCTCTTGTGAAAGGACAAATCCACTTGTTGCTTAGCTTTTACCTCAGATTCTTCTACACTAGTGTTAGGATGTTATAAGGTCTGATTGGAAATTCCGGACACTGTCTTGAGAATTGTGATTGAGGTTGGGGTGAAGAACTCAGAGAGCCAACGTTCTCTATTGCGGGCTACAAAGGGTCTCCCACGTATTTCTTTTGTGAAAAGGACAAAAATCAACTGTTGCAGCTCGCTTTACCCTCATGATTCTTTCTACTACACTAGTGTAAGATGATTATAAGGTCCTGATTGAAATTCCGACACTGTCTTGAGAATTGATTGAGGGTATGGGGCGTGAAGAAACAGAGCCACGTTCTCTATTGCCGGGCAACAAAGGTCTCCCACGTGTTTCCTCTATGTGAAAGTGAACAAATTCACTGTTGCTAGCTTCCGCGCTTTAAACACCTCATATTCTTTACTACACTTAGTGTTTTAGATGTTATAAAGGTCTTTGATTTTGGAAATTCCGACACTGTCCATTTTTGAAATAATTGATTGAGGTTGCGGTGAAGAACAAAAGGCCACGTTCCCCCCACCTCTAATATGCGGGCAAACCAAGGTCCTCCCACGTACGTATTTCCTCTTATGAAAGACAAATCAACTTGTTTGGCTCACTTTACTTCTAACCTTGTTTCTAAAAAATAGGAGCCATGGTATTTCATCTGCAATAAAGTTCTTCATGGAAACTCTATTGATTATGAGGTTACGTTTCATTATTAAGGTTGTATGTAACACAGAGTATATTATATGGATGTTTTGATAAACTACTTTTTTGTAAAATATTATGGATATCATTGGCCTACACCAACAGCAGGCCAAGATTACAGTACGTAAGATAAACTAAACCATTAAGCAGATTTGGTTTTGTTCAACTCTATTTGAACCTATTGAAGATTACCGTCGAGCCAAAGCAATAGTCTCTCAAAAATGTTGATTCGTAAATAATTATTTACATTTCAATCCAACAATTGTGGAATTTCCTAAATTAACATTTTTAAAATTTATGTAGGAAATTGTTACGAAACTGTGTTGGAGTACACTATAAATGCCGATACCACTAGTTATCTCGTATAATCTCAAATCCCTTTCATTAATTTAAAAAATAGGATATTTTCGAAAAACGCGATTAGAAGTAAAATTTACAATAGTATTTTTAAAAAAGCAGACTAATCGAGTTTTCCAACGATAAACTAGGTTTCCTGCCCAGCATATTTCATTCACGGAAATAATTACGGTTTGTTTAAATATATATAGCTATTGATTACTGATTATGAGTTCAAATTGTTGAAAACATATATCCTATGTGTTTGGTGTTACTATATTAGCCTTTGAATTTTGTTAAATGAGATCCATGACTCCAGAAATATGTGGGTGTTACAATTTTTAAATAATCGAATAGGGTTGGTAGATAGGATTTTTACCACTAATACGCAAGGTGTGGCATGGGAGAAACGTCCAACAATTTTGCCTAACAATACCAATTAGTGGATAAATAAGTTTCTCTCATGCTTATGCTGTGCATGCATGTACACTTTTAATATCCAAAGAATTCCCAACTGCAGCTAGCCTTAAAGTGCATTTTCTCAGAGGGTGTATGGTAAGGAAATCAGCAGGGTCCGAGAAGTTCGAGAGTAAGCAAAACAGAAAACAGGGACACGGGCAGAAAAATGCGTTCAAGGCTTTAAAGAAAGTTTAAATTTAAGAATTCCATCAGGCCATGGATCGAGGGAAAAACAAATACAAGTAGTCTAGAGTTTGTGAGTGGGTAAGCATTTATACTAGATATATAAAAACATTTTTAATTTCTTATTATAAATATAAGTACTTATTTAGGTTTTTTGTCCGATCTAATATGGGCAAACCAGTTTTTATTGTAGGTATAAAACTCAACAAACAACTTACACCTTTTCACAGTAACATTTATTATCCATAAGATAATTGCATGGAAGGGTTAATATTTTGCACAATATAAAATTTTTATGGGATGTCATAGAATATATGAGGGTATAAAAAAATAAATCTGTTTGAGGTGACAATTGGAGGGGTAAACTATTACAGCGCACATATTTGTAATAGTATACATCTTACTCGCTATAATCGCCAGACTCCGTATTATATTACAGCGATACATAAATTTTTTCAATATAAAGTCTGATAAATAAGTTAATTACACGAATGTTTGTTCATGAGCCCCTGTTATTATTATTTAAAAAAACAATTCAACACTACTAGACAACAGATTATAATTTTTGTACATTTTTTGGTTTTACGTCTACTAACGGTCCATTATTGTTTGGTATATTCTTATATATATGATATATAGTATATATATATATACATATATATTATATAGAAAGATAAATATAGGTATCTTTTAAAATCTTTATATTCCATTTTAAGATATAGTATATAATGCCAAAGTATTTTATAGCTTAATTATGTCTAGATAATTGACTTCCAATCCTCCTGTTTAATATTTCTGTGATAAAATGGGTTTTATATTTTTGCAAAACAGTATATTATGAAACAATCCTTCCACTATAGTGCTTATATAGGAAATGAAAAAATAGTCCTTCTTTTTTTAAGCAAATTCTGAATGGAAAATGAATTTGAATCTGGTCATCCATAATACCAGATCTTGCCAATGGCGGGCTGTGTAAGCGGGTACGGACGCGCCTGGTTATTTGCAAGATAACCAGATTCAATCAACGTCTGAAGCGTGCCTGCTGCTTGGGATGGGTGACCGCTGAGCGAATCCCTGCCTGTCCTTGCAAGCGGGCCCGCCTGCCCCGGTCCGCATTGATTGGTGAGTTTCGGAAGTCACCTTTAAGGCCTGTTGGGACCCCAGGTTAAGTGTTACGTGGAGAGTGGCTTCTTAGCCCTAATTTCCGCCTGGGTAAAATAAGGAACATTCTTTAATTTTTTACTTTAGTGTTATCATTAATATTTTTACGTTTTAAGTGTTAACATAATATAAAGAAGATATGCAAAAATCTTATTCAAAGGATCCTTTCGTTAGTAAACAGGTACTTAAAGAATTCAGTTTCTAACTAGTCCGTAAAAAATGCATAGTTGTATAAACTATAACATTTTGAAAGTTCAATGGAATTTATTTTAACAGGACCATTAGGTACGATATGAGGGACTCTTGTAATTTGAGTGCTTTGCTTCAAGTAAAGCACTGTTGTTTCCTTTGGCTTCAAGTGTCAAACACATTCCCCATTGAATGCTTTGGCGTTATTGTTTACAATATCAATTCCCCCAAGTTTCCGTTAGTGCAAGGTATCTAAGGAGGTGAGAACGTGACAACTATTACTTTTTCGCTCCAAATGATACTATTATGTCCCAACAATAAACAATGACACGATCGTACAATGATGGCCAACAATCGCCGGGGCCAGCACAACTAGTTACGGTCCACATCCGGCCCAGTTGGACCAAAACAAGTCGCCAACTATTGCCACTATTATTCCTCCCCCCAAGATTACTGGCCGGGCATATTATATTGGTTTTTATAATGCGTTGTTTATTGAGTGGACCTCATAAAGTTTCCAAACTGTCCAGTATCCTGTGGCTGGGAAAGAGAGAGACAATGTTTAATTAATCAGTAAACGTGCAACTTGTCAGTGGAATTTTCTTTTATCTCTAGTTTTCTTTTTCTCACTCTGTAGGCTAAACAAACCCAAATTATCGTTAAACACTAAATGATACAAACAATCCAGTTACACTTACGTTTCTAGATCTGCAATCTGATCTCTTCCTTCAGTGTAAAATAAACCAACCTGACACAATAATTAAAAACTAGCCTAAAGTAAATAAATCATAACCAGATGCGCTGTGTGTCACGGTCTAAGAAGAGTCAGGAATCACAATAAAACCATGTTGTGTGCCAACTTCACTAAACTGTAAAAAAAACTCTGCGAAAAAAACTAAAACAAACACACACACTAATTATTAAAAAATGAACTACAGAATACAGGTCTCAATACGTCTGAATTCGTAGATCAACCACCTACGACTGGTTGAAGGGTAACAGAAACGTAGTGTTACTGATTTCAGTTTCACTGAACGATGGCAAATGTATGGAAAGATCCTTTTTTTTTTTTCCTTCACAATCATTCCATTGTTAAAAAATAAACTTCAAACAAAGAAGTTCCTACTATGATTGACAGAGAGCATTACCCGCAAATTCCCTCTAGGATGAATGAATGGGTACATATTTTTACTAATTTTTTTATGTTAAAAGGATTTTAATTTGATTTCATTCCAAGAGACACAATTTCACCAAAGTATGGAGATAGCTGGGACTGGGACTGAAAATAAATCAAAACCAACAGAGTGTATAATTTATATCTCTTGAGCCACGGACAAGATTAAAAGTACCCTTAAGAGGTGACAATTTAGGTAATTTTTCTTCACACATAAAGTAAAGCACTTAGATATATCCTAAAAGAAAAGTCATCTGTAGAAAGGCGGAATGATTGAGTGGTAGTCTGCTTGAGGAAGAGGACAAGCGACCTCTTGACCCGGTCGTTACCAAACAACCCCAGGATCCTCTCCCTACCCTTGACACACCCTTCACTCCTCAACCATTCTTTCAGAGTGTCACATAGAGTTATTTACTAAAAATATGTTTGTGCACAACCTACTCGCACGCAATATGGCCTTACAAAACATATTATGGTAACAATTGCGGACATTATTGGTTACAACAGAATGAAAGGCTGTAGAAACTGCGTTTTATATGTTTGGATGTGCATACAATTTCCGTTAATGTCCAGACTATTCCAACAGATATATTTTTAAATTGTTACAAGTTGTATGTATAATATATTTGCTGAAGTGCCTGGTTTTCGAAAGTTCGAAAATATATTTTTCAAAATTTTGTAACCTTTTTAAAATCTGAGAGATTAAAAGTTGTCAGGTTCAAAAAAAAAAGGTTTACTTTTACTTCATAACTGGATGCTCCTCATTTAAAACAACTCTACAGTGAGGAAAAATACGATATCCCTCATAACAATACAGGGTCGGTTCTGGATATACATATTTACTGAAAAATCTAATAATAGAATAATGAAAAAATAAAAAAATCATACTGTATTCCTCTAAGACTACATTGTAACGTAATATGTAATACAATATAGCTCTACTGTGACTATGTCGGCCACTAATATGGACACCACATGTGTATGTTACAAAGTATATATATTAAGGAAACTTGAATGGAGGGCTGTTCCTGTTTGATTGTAAACAGACCTCAAGAGCTGACAGGTACAGAGAGCTGATAAGCTGACAGAGCTGTCTGTTACATGTCAACTGCCGTCTGATGTCAATGACAGCACAGAGTAACACACAACTTACGCCTCATGTACAGCACTACCGCATCACTTTATATCTTGTGACAATTGTATATGGAAAGCATATTGAGTGCGTTTACGGTTTATTATACTGTCAGGTAGTATACAAAACTTTTTTTTATTTATTACTTGTGACATCAACGTTTTTATCTTAGGCCAAATGACAACGTACCATCGTCTAACATCCGTGAGAGAGTTTACACTGTAATATACGTAATCTGTCATTTCATGGGTGATTAAAACTAGGGATGCAATTATTTTCTCCAAAATTAGCACTTTAACTACGATCGTCTGAAAATAGTCATAATAATAAATAAAATTAAAATTTGAGTTACACAAGTAACAAAAACGAATACTTCGTCCCTCATATATTCTATGTAGAGAAAGTATTCTTGACATTAGTTTTTAATTCAAATTGAATTACATTTTTCAATTATTATTCTAATTATTTAAGGCTACAAACTAAAAAACAAATACTCCTAACAAATAATATTTTAAAGTTTGAGTATATTTAGCTGAATTATAAATTAATTACTAGAAACACTCCAAAAAGTAAATAAAAAATATATAATTCATGCGATTTATCACAGAGTAATGAACGTATAGTGGTTTTCATGACATTGCTTGTAATTAAATGTGCACTTGTTAACATGTAAAAGAGAAGATCAATACAAATCTAGTGTCATTTGTACTGAAATGATAGAAGTGTCTTTTGCTACTCTTTTCTCGCCAGCTCCATTTATACTATCGGCCTGTGCACATGCCCTACGGTCTAAAGGCTCCTGATCCAATATAAGTGTTAAAACAGTGATGCGGGGTTTATAAGCTCTTAATGTTGTATTTACAGATTTAACTTATCGTGCGAGCTTAATAACATATACGCCAATGTAAACACAGATAGGATATTATATAAGTACTTGTGATCTTAGCATATTAGGGGAAATATCGAATTGCCTCTTTTTTATACCAAATTACTAAGGTACAACTTAAATTATATTTAGTTTTATTTCTAAAATATAAAAAACAGTGTTTTTAAACACCTTACAACTTTTAAATTGCCAATCCCGTTTTCCTTTTTACAAAAACTTTATATTTTGTATAGAGTATAATACGTATAAAAGAGTATATTGACTATTCAAGCATTGTTTTTATTTTCAATTTTATATTTCGTTATACAAACATAAGGTTTTATATTGTTTTATACGTACCATAGAAGTAATGTACCGTGATGTTGGGATCCGGCAAAAGTGGCGAGGAGACACTACTTCCGGTTTTACAACCAAGTCCCCACTCTCCCAACAACGAGTGTTGCATAAAAATGTCCGGATTTACCACGTATATCGCCACAATTTAACAGTGGAATTCCTGTATCAAAAGTGATACTGACTAAGCGTAAGATGCCAAAAGAAGGAGGTTAAAACTGCTAATGATACGTTGACTTACCACCTTGGCTTCAATCAACTCTATTGTCCCTCACCAATACTCTTGCGGCCTATTTAAGTTTATTACATATTAGGGTAATAAAATAGTTAATAACTCAATGAGATAATAAAACATATATTTTTAAAAAAAATACTATAACCAACCAAGTTATGGAATAATTAAATCATGTTTAAGCGAAAATAACAAATTTATTTAATAGTGATTAAGACAATTTTTAAAAAACGTAATAAAAAATAAATATATATTATACCCAGTTTTAAGTATAAAGTACAATGTAATTTTTTCCAAATATATGTTTGGATTTATTTCATAACTAGCTGTTTAACCCAACGGCCTTCTCGCCACGCAAATCGCTTAAGAAACCGAGAGTCCTTATAATTACTTAGTAAAAAGCAATTATTGCGCGATTGGCTGCGGGGTAACAGCGTCAGTTCGTCCAATAAATTCGTAGTATTTTTATAACGAAAAACTCTTGATTTTCAATAAAGATAAACAATATACCAATTACAAAACCAAATACCCAAGATAACCCATCGGCTTTCCTGGCACAACATCAAAAGATTAACAATACAACTAACAACCGATCGAATTTCCTACAGAAAAAATGGTGACCATAGGGAGGTCAAGCATATTTCTTTTGAACGTCTGTTGATTACCCTTCGTGAGATATATGATAAGTCACTGAGATAGATTACTCCAAGCTCAATGATTCTAGTTTTAAGATTTGGAAATGTTTAATACCAGTCTCAATATGCCACCTGTGAAATAACTGGAATTTTTTCCTCAAATGATTACTATGATAATTTTGTATAACCAATTTGAACTGAATATCTTAGGACCGTCCGTGGACAGGATGTGAAAAAGTTATTGGAAATTTCATTTAGCGCACATAAAAAACAACGTAATAAATTGTGAATGGCGCTCAATTTTAATTATTTGGAAACGAAAATTAGGCAATATTTTAGGTACATATTTATTTACAGTCTAATTGATTATGAACTTACAGATGTTAAGCAAAAATTGCGCTCGTAATGGTTTTTATTTTAAGGCTTTGCGCGTTGTATCACTTCTGGATCAAAAATTAGTTATATCTTCCGATGCCCATGATTGAGCTTGCATTTTTGTCTCGATCGAGAGAATATGTTACACTCGGGAAGTTTTCGAGAACCATATCTTTTCTGTCAAAAAAAAACAACTAAAGGTTTGGTTTTTACATAACATTCCTTTATATATTGTAAGCCAAGCGTAAGATAGTAATTTTTTATATCTGCAATCTGCTCTTCTTCCTTCGCTGAATCAATGCGACATGAGCTATTGGTGTGTTTGATATTTAGAATAAATATTGGCAAGGTTAAAAGGTGAATTTTTTTTATCGTCAAAATTTGAAATTTGTATTAGTCGGGAATAGTAAAAAGTCTTATGTTTTAACCAGTGATTGCTAGAAACAGTTAGAAACCAAAAATTAGTTGCTTGTTTCCTCCCTTAAGCTTACTCCCTATGCTTTTCAAAAACTATAAGTTGTTAAAGAAAATTTAAAAATAATAATTAAATTATATAAAACATAATATTTCTTTTGTCGCAATTATTATATGTTTTTACAAAGAACAGCTGGATTAAATTTGAAAAGGCTCTTTCACTTAATAACCCATATGTTATGGCTGCAATGCAAATTTTCTTACGGGTATTTCTGTTAAAACATTTTAGAGACACCCAGTGGGGGCGGAATCCTGAATCGGGAACGGGATTAAAAAGTATCGCTATGTCCTTCTCTCTCCTTTTTTTCACCCAGTTCTTAGGCTACCTCCTTA
>NW_025785003.1:0-22677 GCF_021130785.1 Homalodisca vitripennis | reverse complement strand
AGAGTTATCTTTAACATTACAATAAAATGAATGGGTCTACTAAAACCCTTTTTTAATTAGGTCACTTCTATTTCTAGACGTGTTTCGGTTTTAAAGTTCAAACTGATGGGGTGATACCGAGACACGTGTCTGAAATAGAGTATTTTTTTTAAAAAGGGTTTTAGTTGACACTTCATTATTCTAGGAAAAATGTGATACATCTGCACGAAAATCTGTGTTATTTAATAGGGACAGCGTTTACTACATTAGATGGTTATACACGCACCAGAGATCGCGCATATTTCAGTTGGTGAAATCCATCAGATTGGTTGAGCACCAGCTAACTTTCAGTCTCGGTAAAATACGCAAATTTTTGTTAATTTATGCTGCTTTATGTTTGTATGAAATATAAGGGGAAAACATAATTCAGTGCTTATTTGGGAGTTCCGCAAGGATTTTCATCATCAGTAATGATTTTTACATTTAAAAAATTAAAATTCTCAATTATTAAATATATTATAGGAAAATATAACAGAAAATTCACGACAGAGCGCTATTTCAGGAGTATTGAAATCTCTGTGCAGAAAATGGTTAGCCTACACTCGTTTAATATTTGAAGGGAATTAAACGATACACGTATTAATAAACGGGGATCACATTTAACCCAGATATGCCTGAATTATTTTTTTTTAATTTTTTTTAATTCTACAGTTTTTTTATACTAATAAATGTATTCTTCAACATCATTTTTCAACAATAATTGTATAAAAATTTCATCGTCGTTTAGTAAATAATGGGTGGCTTATATATAGGACAGTAGGAAAATATGAGTGAATATGCTAAAAATATTCCATAAATTGCTTTTTTTTTTTCAGGTCAGGGTTTACTTTTACATTGGATTTATATGTTTTATGTACTTAATTCAACTGTGTTTTTAACAGAAGATATATAAAACAAGCTATAACTATAAAATTTTTAGTAAGTTGCATTTGTAGTTTATGGCTTTGTGTGGTTAATCCCAAAATAAAACATTTAGTATGAAGACCAACATCACACTTTTGGCATCATTGGTTAGTGCACTTTGGCAGTTGGCAATGCCCACATCTCGTGTTGCTTTTCCTGAGAGAACATCAAGGTGGTCCAATCTGTCCAAACCTGGAGTTGTCCACTTGTTGATTGTTTCGTATGGCCGTCCAGCCTTGTGACGCGCACACCTTTACCAAAAATGTTTCTTAGCGAGGTTACAGGCAAGTCCCTGCGTCTGATAAGACAATGTGGTCACGGTTCCCCCTCCCGCATGGGGCGGTTGAAGTTGCCAGGCATTGTGTTCTGCACTGTCCAATGCAGGTCACAGCATCAGAGGGAAATACCCACTTCTTACGCTCTGATTTGCGATTCGGGATACAGGCTTCATAATTTTGATCGCACCGGTCCACTCCGCCGTCTTTTTTTTCTTTTTTTTTATTTTTTTTTCCTTTTTTTTTTGTTGTACGCTGGTGTATGAGGTATTGGTTTGAGGGAATGAAAGCATGTTTCTATTGGCTTTTAAGTTGAAAAGCGTTTTACCTGATGTATGGGATTTGATTTTTTTTTTTTTTTTTTTTACCACCAACAGCATTTATGATAAACAACAGTGACAATACTGTTGTCATTCCATCTCTTTGGGCAAATAATTTAAATTTTTCCATCACATAACTTTATTCGTATTTCAAAAGTTCCCCTTTGCTTTTCTTTTTCAAATTTTTACTAATCAGTCAGTGGGCACATTTAGCTATTTGCTGTTCTCTCTCACCGTACCAATTAGCTGCTCTATATTCTTTTGGGACAGTGAGTTCCTCCAAACAAAGGTAGACCAGAAAAATAAAAATATCAAAAATACAGCAGAAGTGATCGGGAAATCACCATTCTTCTTCAGAACATTCACAGGTACTGCAAAACAAACACTGGCAAACCAAGTGCCCCAAGTGTTGCATACTGAGGGTGGTCGCAAGGTGTGTGCTGTCTCGCCCTTGGTAGGGGTCTTTTCCAATAACTACATAGGCCATTTGGGGCTGGTAGCAAACCAACCCGGCAAAAAATTTTGTAAAACCATAGAAACATAAACGATCCGCTAATAAGGTTTTGTTTCTTGAGATGAATTGTTTCGAAACCATGCCTCGCCAAAATATGGGACCGATAGACTCATCAACTGTGAGTGGTGATTTCCTACATGTGGTGCGTAAGTCAGAAAAAATGTGGGTTTGTTCCAATGCATCAAACAATGGACGTAACTTTTTGCGATACTTTGTCATCAGCATTGAGGTTGTCGATTTATGCGACAAACATGCAAATTTGGACATAATAAACTCAAAATCTGTCTCTAGAAAATTGCATTTTATCAACTAATTCATATGCGAGCGGTGAGGATGATCGAGTGTCCAAAGCTGTTTCCCCACGAAACGATTCGTCTTCGTAAGGCGTAGATGGTAACATAACCATCTCCAAGCAACAATACGTCCTATGAAACATTTCATTTCATCGACGCAGTTACTATCACCTAAACGGTTATTGTAATTGCGCGCACGCAATAACGATTTGTGTTTCTCAACTAATAAATCTACAATAGTCATCATATCATGAAAGATACAGAATAACTGTCTCCCATTGGTTGTTAATTTTTGTATGTAACTTCACTGTGCTATTAACTTCTCAAAATAAGTATTCATCTAAGGATTTGTTAGGTCCTCTGTTGGACGCCCATTTGTTACTGGCTTTTTTTAGGGTTGAATGAGGGCCAGATAGGCTAACCTTTTTTTGCTGTGGTTTCTCTTTCAGTGGATAATTCTGAAATTTCTGTGCTTACTTTTTTATTTGGTGGCTGTGCTAATGGTCCCATGGGCTTCCGCTGAACTATGTGAGGTGTTAAGTGTTGGTTGTGATAAAGAAGGATCCTCTTGCATCTTTTGTTGTCCACTGGTGGGGCAGTGTGGTTCAAATTACTTGTGTGGTAACTTCAAGCCGTTGTGTGCCAATTAGTTGGTTTCCTGGAAAGTGAATAGAAATGGATTGAATGTCATGTCCTCATCCCGCATGAATCCCCTCATCAGTGACATCATACATTTTGCATTGATTGTGTGGGCTGAATATAATACGGCCCAATTTCTCTTCATCAGGTGGCACTATAGTGTGGCATCTCTTCAGTCTTCTAAGCATCGTCAAAAATTTGTGCCATGAACGGTTCAAGTTCCCTAAAAAAATTCAAAAGTAACGAATAAATAGGACGAAGGTTGATATTTCAGAGATTTTTTATAAATTACAGCAGTGTAGAAAAATTGTAATTCGGATTAGCATTAAAACAAAAAAGTTTAACCCAATTACTAAGTCACGACTTGAAATACAAGGGTCGAAACTCATTTGAGAGTGGGAAGCATTATTGTTGTACATATGCCTACTGGACTACATGTAGGACGGGCCAATTCCAAACATAACCTATAAACGGTCTGAATTTAGAACGGTCACATTTCAAGATAAATGTAATAACTAGTTAGTCAGTTATTAGGAAATGTACTTAAATAGGTTTAAAACTACGAAATAATAGTATTGTACTTACTTTTCGCACATGGCGCAGAGCTCATGGAAGTTGATTGGAAATCCTAAATTTGTAAACTAGTCTAAAGAAACAAACTAGTTGAAGCATTCACTTGATTTGTTGCTCAGATGCATTCAGTAGCTCTTACTGAAGACAGCAACCACCCTGCCACCTGTTGGAAAAAGCTGAAACTACTTCAGAAGTAAGCTTTATGGAGAACACTACAAGTGTCCTAAATATAGGTCACTAGGCATATCTGGGGTTAATAATGTAGAAGAGGCTGGGCGCGACAGCTACAGGCTGAAAAGGTGAGGATCGGTACTTCCGGTCGATTTGTGACGGCGGACGGGACAGACCATCATCGTCGGCCGTCACGGTGGGCGGCCCGGCCATTGTGTTGTGACGATTCTCCTGTCCCCGGTGTAAGCGTACGCACGGTTATCTATCTATCACATCTGTGTACACAATTACAGAACCACGTAAGCCGAATTCTGTAGAAAATATATCGAGGGTTGGATGATACTGATATAAAGCTATTCCTAATATCTTATCTATTTATATTTGTCCAACCATCTGCCTGTAAAGTAAATTGAGGATGAAACCGGTCGAGAATTGATGAATTGATTATGTTTCGTACAATTATTCAAGTGTGTCCCAATAAAATTATAAGAATGTGCACAGCAAAACCTTAAACCAATTTTACTGTTATTTAATTTTTTCCCAAGTAATGGCAATTCGTGTAATAAAAAATGCACAAATTGAACAGTTGATGAACCCGAGAGATTCATTGCATGCAAGACGCAGACGCGACGAATAAGGAAACCGGATATTGCAGTGAGGGAAGAGGTAATTATAGATGGAAGGGAGTCACTTCTTGCGACAAGATATTTCTACTCGTACTCAACCATAAAATACATCGATCATTGCTACTCCAAAATAATAAGCTTTTTTTCGCAAGTATATTATTGCCATATAATAAACTGTCATACTTGCTATAGAACATTTCCCCTTTTTAAGAGCAAGTGAGTCTGTTTATTGAAATAGATTTTTTAAAGTGACATACATAAATACTTTTTAACCCTAAATGTGAAAAAACGTTAGCAGACCACTAATAACAGATTATTCACGCGCACGTTTATCTAATCTGCTGTTATACATACGTGAGTATTAGTGGGGGGAGGGGGAGTTTGGCACTCCGGCCTATATTATTAATCTGGCCTTGGTTTTTGCACCAAGGCAAATGCTTGAAGCACCATATTCTAAAGAGAATTAATACAGGCTAAAAGGATCAGTTGAGCATTTTCCTCTTTGCTCATAACAGGATTGATAGAAAATTTGTACATTCCTTTTAAGAAGACCGATAAATATGGTACAATTTAAATGCAAAATGCTATAAACCTTATTATTTATCAACAGTTTCAAAAAAATTTTAACGCGCAAAAATACTGTGACTTTTCAGAACTGTATCAGGAAGTGAGCTAAAATAAAATAAATTCATATTAATATAATACAGAAAATAATTTTGCATTCATGACCCTTTTTAGAGTGCAATAAAGATGTTGTACAAAATAATAAAACTTAGTAAAAAAATGATACCGTAATGTTACACTTGGGGGTAACTCTACGTCCAGTAATGGCACAATAACACAAAGGTAGGCTACATTAATTTATGCCAACCGAAAACTTAAAAAAGAGAAGATAATTTACTGCAGGCATTGGAGAAAACCGGTCTCAATTGTACTGATCAGATTATGATGGATTACCTACCACAGAGTTTCTCAGATTACTGACTGCTTCCAACCAGGATTAGGTGTTGGCTTGGATTCAGGTTGTGAATAAATAGTCACACAGTAATACAGGATACAATGTCATAGGTGTGTTCAAAACCCTTCTGAAGATTACTCTAGATAAAAATTCATTACATTACACAACAAAGTCAGCAAATAAGCAATTTTTGTTCTAGAACTTTATTACAATAACTACTATTTCAGCAACAGCTTTCTTAATGCATTTTCTGCATAGAAAGTACGCTACATTCATTTTTTAATTTTTATACCATAGTGTTATATCACATTCAACGTTCTAATAGATGTAAAAGATGTTTCTTTGTCTATATACCTTACTTTTTGATGTAATTAAACGTTTTTTTTTTGCCCCTAAGAAGACAAGGGATTTTGGCACACACCTTAGTCAAAAAAAGTTGGCCCCTTTACAAACAATAATTAAGACTTTTTCAAAATTAATTTTAAGTACATGATTTTTCTAAATGAAAACTAGGCTACCAATTAATTTACCTTTACTAGATACAGTTTTTAATTTTTATTTTGTTGGCCCTTCAATACGCAATCAGCTGATTCTAGAGGGAAACAAAGATTTGTATTGCTCTATGTGTCTCAATATAAACCCCTTTCAGAACTTTTTCATTTAAAGTTCACAGATTTCCAAGTCTGAAATTTTTTTAAGCATTCCGTCCATAACAAAAAAGTATGGATTTCTCATTTGTTCAATAAAAATGTATATTTACGTTTTAAGAAGGACTGCACACTAATAAACTAAACTGATCAAAACATAACCTTAACACATAGAATATTTGAACCTACAATTTATTACAATGATAATTATTTAAATTTGTCCTGCTCCTAACTAATATAAAACTGGTTTTTAAACAACTACATTTCAAATCTATCAAAATAATGTGTCACATGAAAACGTTTTTAAGATTCAGAAAATTCGTCTGATTTTCCCGTCCGTAGCAATGGAATAGCTGCAATGAATTGAACTATAGTACGGACTAGAAAATTTTTGCATGCAACTTCAGTGAATCTTCTCACACACAACTCGTTGTGAGATGTAACACCTTACATATCTTTAATATTGTCTACCTTGTATTAAGACATAATTTTGGACGTGACAACGTCTTAAATTAGGTTGCGGCTCGGAGTCACTCATGAAAAAGTGTAACGCCCGGTAAACGTTACGATGCCCGTCCAGTGGGTCCGCCGCAACGGGATAAAGCAGATAACTGTGGGTCCGCCGCACGGGATAAAGCAGATAACTATGTTTATTCGTGAAAATGTGGAGTGCTTAGATTCGTCATTTACAACAACTACAACAATAAAGGTAAATAATTGTACACTGGATATTTCATTATCGTAAAACTATGATTGATTGATTAATTGTTAGATTGACACAAAAGTTGAGAAACTGAGTTTATAGGTTATGTCCATACTATTGACAAATGTTGATAGTGTTAAGTAAATTATTAGTTTAAATCACTCTGCAATCAATCGTAATTCAGTCGATTGAGAAGAAACAGCGCGTATTGCTAGTCAAACATTTAAAATAACAAATTATAACCTCTAACCTGTCATAACAGTGCGACCAAACAAACGAACTAAACCGACCCAATCACCCACGCGCGGAGTTAGAATTTAACTGGTGTTTAGCAAGAATTTGGTCAAATTCCAATTTTAGTAAATGTTTTTATTCAACTTTACCATTTACAATAACAAATTTTAATTAATTTCAAATTATGTTACAATGTTTTAGTAAACAAAATATATTTCTATAGTTAAAATTTGTGCAATTCTTATTTCATTCAATTCCTTGTTTCCTATTGTGCAATTTAATAATATTCATATCATAAATATTCTACCGAGAAAAAGACGTTGTCACGTAAAAATCTTCGCCCGTAAAACCGACTTTACAGGCAACCATAATTTTTTTTTTATCTTAATGTTTAAGTAGACCTAATCGGTTAGAAGAATCTCTTGACAAAAAATGCTACAAAACATATCATTTACTGCTGAGTTATAACCAAAATGATATCGTTATTGGAAGATTAACTTATGAAAGCCAGCAGATGTGACTATTTATAGCGATGACATAGTACAGTTAGATGCTGCTATTGCTGCAAGGCCAATCATTGTGCCTATCTAGGGCAAGCCAACAGAGGAGTGATAAAGCCCCTTCGTGCCTACTGTCCATATTGAGTTCTCCTCTTACCGATCATAAACTGTCAATTTCTAAGCAATTATAGTGCAGGCTTTTATGCCAGACCAGCTTACACTAATTAGAATTACACTAGGGTGGAAAAGAATAAAATAGGCGCTACCAACCAAAATAAACAAAGGAAACTTGCTTGAATTTCAAGTAAAAATCAAAATGATATAATTATGGTAAAAATGAAGTGTAGGGGTTACTACAGTACTAGAAATCCTTTCATCTTTATTTTAGCATATTTTTGACTTGATAGTGTAGTAAAAGATATTCCGGAGTTAGCAGTTTTGGTTTTGTTGTATAATGCAGACTGTCATTGTTTTTTTAATCTACCAGCATTTTTAAAACTTTTAT
Source organism: Homalodisca vitripennis (assembly GCF_021130785.1). Classification (NCBI taxonomy): domain Eukaryota; kingdom Metazoa; phylum Arthropoda; class Insecta; order Hemiptera; family Cicadellidae; genus Homalodisca; species Homalodisca vitripennis. The sequence goes on along the minus strand of NW_025785003.1, from coordinate 14,777 downwards.
ATTATACGATAGTGATTAAGTAGCGAAAATACGACAAACAAAATGTTTGGGACTAATGAAAGCATGCTTCTAAATTGACTTATTCATGTTTGGCTAGATTTTCTGTGATTACGGACAATTTTTCTTACAAAATAAAGTTAAAAAAGCTATGTTAAAACAAACTAGTAGTTGTTTTGATTTAGATAAAACGAATGTTCATCAATAATATCAATTATACAAAGACAAAACAGTTAATGGAAACAGATGGTTTCTGAAAAACTAAAAACCATAAACATTTTAACAAAAACAAACAAGTTTGAATTATTTTTACATTACAAGGATTTAATTAAAGTTTCCGGAGCTCAGACGACATTAACAACATTCATAACCAGTTTCATGAGCAAGACATAAATATCAAACATTACAAATTTGTATAGAATTTCCTAGTCTGTTTTATAAGAATATTTTATGGCAGCCTGTTCGAAACATGTTGAGTCATTTGCAAGTACTTATAAAAATTACAAAAACCAAGTACTGTACTTATTTACATGTAGTCTACTACCAATGTTTATAAGTATTCTGAAGATAAGTGTAAAATATTATATCATTACAATGTAATAATATTGTATGTTGGTTTATAACTTGTATGTTAGGTTATGTGATGAAAATACTAGCTATGAATCTTTCGATAAAATCCTCCACATACGACATATATAAAAATTTATAGTGGATTTTAGTTTTAAATAATTTTAATATGTAATTGTATAATATTTATATTTTAAAAAGGATTAAAGTAATATTAATTACTGACTAAAAAACTACTGGTACATAAAATTGTGACAGAAGGCAACTTTTCATACAATTAATCTTCAGATACGGCACGTACTTAGGGTTGTACAAAATGAATTGATTTGTGACCAATTTACATACAAATCCTTTTTCCATAATAAAATAAACAGTGTGATCATTTTCGTTTCAATCAATGACAAAACCGCTTGTGGGGAAATTAGTCTGATGTGTTGCTCATTAGTAAACTCTTTGGTCTTATTTTTCACCGAGGCATTGATCTCGTTCACCATTGTCTAACACAAGGTGTGAACGGTTACAGTTTTAATTTACATACAGATAATGCTCTCAGCCCCTGAGCCGGTGATGAGATAAACCCATCAAAACCGTGACAGGCAAGGTTGCACTCGTGATACAGATACTACTACCTACTACATGGAACTGTCAGGCTTGCACAACACTGGTGCAATTCACCTTCCGACAGGCTTCTACTAAATTGATTTTTACAGTATTTAGGAAAAATTTCTGATTTTCAATGAACAAAACATTAAATTCTGTATACAAAAAATAGCAACAAAAGGAATTAAATACTTCGGAGTTTGAGTAAAATTAATTTCAATAATAAAATAATCCGTGATGTTGCTTTATTTATATAATATTTATAATTATACTTATTATATAAATTAACAAAATGTTATATACAAACAATGCGGAGACCTTACTTTTCAAAAAAATATTTAAATTTGGAAAATTTTTATGAGTTTTTAAGTATAACCTATTGTTGATTTATAATATTAGAACTAGCAGTTACCAGCAGCTTTGCGTGCAATCCCCTGTTGAGTAACAGGTACGTCATAGATATATCATTTTTAAACGGATAATACAAACTCCTGAAAATAAGTTATGGTCACTGGAAAATACTTCTATTTCCTGATCCTTTTAACAATAACTGGACCTGTTCTGAGGCTTTGAACTAGTGCAAATGAAATGCACAAATCTCTTTGTAACATTCCATAACATTTGAATGAATAGCTCTAACATTTTTCCTTAAAACTTGAACTATTTTACACCTGACTGGAGAAATTACTATGTCCGTGGTAACCTTAGTGAAAGCACTCATGATACAATATGATGGAGCCCTATGCAATTTTGAATCAGATATCTTTACCATACGTATAATTGCGCTGTTTACTGTCATGAGGTTTAAATCTTAAACAAAATTGCCACTGCCTTTATTTCAGATTTAACGTGTGAGGAATTATTTTGATTTTGAAATATTTGTCACACACAAAAGAAGAGTTTGATTTGCTGTCACGATAAACAAATTTGTACATACTCGGACTGATACGTCTACTTCGGTTAAAAAGTGTCTACATGTTTATTTATTTATTTATTATTATTTCAACGGCATCCGCCAATATACAATAATTTCACAACATTTTCATGCAACTTAAATATAACATCAACAAAATAAATAACAAAACTAATTAAATTACAGAAAGTAGTGATTATGCAGTGGAATAATAAATAAGTATTAAGATTTGTGAAATAATGTTACAATAGTGAAAAATCACAAACATAATCTCCAACTGATATTAAGGGGAAAAAACTCTATCACTCATTACTGTTGCAGTCTCTTTTTAAGGTGTGCGATGCTGTCATAAAACATATCACCATCGGAAGGAATGCTGTTTCCACGCCTATGAAGTCGAGCAATAGGACCGTGATAGCTGTAATTGTTTGAGTGGTGGCAGGTTGAAAACATATTTCCTGGATCTGGTTCCAGCAGGCACCAAGAGGGATATCCTACTCAGAAGCTCTGGTGAATCGATCGCCCCGTTTGATAAGCTTGTGCAGAAAAATAATATCAAACATTCTCCTTCTGCACTCCAGCGTAGGCAGAAGAAATTCCTGCTCAAGTGCGGGGACAGAGACCTCCCGATAGGCTGCACCTCTCCGGACTCCTTGAAGTCTGCAAAATTTGTTTTGAATACTCTGTAGTTTGTGAATATGAGATGCGTAATGAGGGGACCAAACAAGAGTACAATATCCCAGATTAGGGCCCGAACTAAAGCCTTATACAAGAGCAGTAGTGTCTCGTCACCGAACGTCCCTCTAGACATTCGAAAAATGAATCCTAGCATTTTGTTTGCCTTCAAGGATACCGCATCAATGTGTGCATCGGGTGACAAATTTGTAGTCAAACTTACTCCAAGGTCGTTTATCGAGGTCACTCGCTTGATGTCGCCGGATACAGTGTAATTGAAAGCAACAGGATTCTTCAGACGACAGAAGGTGATTGTAAGACATTTGGTTGAGTTTAATGACCATCTTATTATCATCGCACCACTCAGCAATTAGGTTCAGATCACGTTGAAGATTGAGACAGTCTTCACGAGAGTAAATTTCTTTGAATATCTTGAGGTCATCTGCGAAGAGGAGATATTCCGATGATAGGTGGCTGATGATGTCGTTGACAAACAAGTTGAAAAGAATAGGGCCAAGCTTGGACCCCTGTGGGACACCTGAGGTGGGAGGAAATTCTTCAGACAAATGGTTTCCAAGTTTGACCCTCAGCGAGCGTCCACTTAAATAGCTCTTGAACCATTCTAGAGAGAGTCCGCAGAAACCATATCCTTCGAGCTTGGAAATCAGAAGTGAGTGACTAATCTTGTCCAAATGCCTTGGAAAGGTCTAAATAAATGCTGTCCACTTGATGTCTTCGATTAAACGCAGAAAGAATATAGTCTGTGTAGATGACAAGGTTTGGTCTGGGTGGAACGACCCTTGCAAAACCCATGTTGTTGGGGGACCATGATACTTTTTATGTCATTAGATATCAATTCCAGCACTAAACCTTCCACAACCTTAAGCCAAAGCAGGCTGGATGACGACTGGCCTGAAGCTGGTGACATCAGTAGCATTTGGTGTTTTAGGAATCGGCACAACATAACTGGACTTGAGTGCTGTGGGAAAGATGCCGTCCATAAATAGTCTGTTAAGTAAATTGGGGAGAGGCTTTGAAAGCTGAACGCTACATTTTCTTGAGAACTATAGGTGGGATGAGATCAGGACCATTACCTTTGTTGACATCAAGTGACTCCAGCTCCTTCCGGACTCTTTCCTCACTTACATGGAAGCGATTTACATTGAAGTTGCTAGCAAAATGAAAGTCTAAAGTTGTGTCATCCCTGGGATTGAAAGTTGAGGCGAAGAAGCCAGCAAAAAGATTGCACATGACATGAGGGTCATCAGTAACTGTGTGATTAAAAGTCAGACGAGTTGGGATAGACTGTGATTTCTGCATTTGCTTAACATAACTCCAAAAAGATTTTATATTGGGAGGTATAGAATACTCAATATGCCCAACGTATCTGTTAAAACAATCCTTGGCCAGCAACTTGCACTGGGCCCTGGTATGAGAGAACCTCCAGTAGTCCTCAAATGACAATGAAGTCTTGTAGATCCTGTGCAGTTTCTTTTATAAGATGATTAAATTTATCAGTTCTTTAGAAAACCAAATGGGAAACTTGGACAATCCAACCTTTTTCATGCAGGTGTTGTCCAAAATAATTTCTCTAAGTTCCTCGCAAAAACAACTGAAGGCTAAGTCAGGGCCCTCCGCCAAACGCACATTGATATTAGCAATGGCCAAAGAAATATTAGCAATGTTGCACTTTCTGAAGTTGGGGATGAAAGTAGCAGTGCAAGAGCGACGAGACATTTCAGGAAGATCAATCACAGCTGTCAGGGCAGGATGGGCTATATCTTCAGCTACCTAACTCTCTGCGGTGTGCGATACATGTTAGTGAGGGATGTTAGTGAAAATTAGATCAAGGAAATTTCCTATGTAATTAGGAATAGTATTCATCAGCCCAAGGTCGAGAAAAGAAGTAAGCTCCAATATCTTGAGAGCGGGAAGGCGAGTAAGTGTTTTATATAATGGTTTCATAGGAAAACAAACAACTTACAATATTTCATTTACAGTTCAGAAATTGTTTAAGGTGGTGGGCTAACTGTAGATTATAACTTAAATAATAGCTAGGTAGATTACGAGTTATTTTTAATAGTTTATTTTCAAAAATTAACCAAATTTGTCCATAACTAATTCTAACTCCCCCATGTGCTGGTTATATTTTTCCCAGTGTTTGTTTCTGAACCATATATGCTACCTCATGTGGATACTTACAAATTTCTTCTTCTATGCTAGGCTATTTATTTTTAAACTGAATTAAATCAGTTACGTTTATATACCTACGATCTTTGTATAGGCCACCTTTTGTAACATCTGCAAATTTTTGTTTTCTTAATGTTTTTCTAAGTGGTTGTGTGAATCACATACTAATAAATCAAAATGAAAATCCACTATGTACAAAAATAAGTCCCCACTTATTTGTGGTATACAGACATAAGTTATATATGATATTCAACCATCACTTCAAAGGATACAAGTTATAAATTTTCATTATATAAAAGACATACTGACGAACAGACGCCTCAATTGATCTACATACAACTGACATTAGTGGTAACAGCTATCAATTTATGATTGATAAAATATATTGAATGGTGTCATACTTCAATAGAGAATTTATTTGAGAGTAATACTATATCAAATGTATCTTGAAATGACAAATATTTACGAAAATTACAAATGGAATTAATGAACCAATGTATTAACCATCCAAATCGAGATGGCAGCATTTAGAAGGTACTTAAAACCAGTTAGTGCTTAGAGAGTTAGCTAAATTCAATTTGCCTTTGTTTTATGTTACTAGGAAAATAAAGAATGGAAGTATTCATTGCTGTAAATTACAAACTCATACGAAGGCTTTTAAAGAAAGAGAATACAGTGTAACCAATCAAAGTAAAGTTATAAGGAACAAAATTCCGGTATGAGCAAGAAAAGTGGTTTTAAAATTGTTGACTAAATTACCATATATTCCAAAGAGAAGACATATTGAATGCCCCCACCCTAACCATTACAGGCCATTTACCATTACAGTTAGAGCCTAATTGGACAACGCTTGACGACATAGTTTTATCAGGGCAGGGCTAAACTGATAAGCTCAAGTTAAGTAATGTACAACTTGAGGTTTCTGAAGACTGAATTACTCACAGGAAAACCCAATAAACTTGCTTGACTAATCACTCTTGAAATATTGTTTGACAAATATCCCCTACCTCAACCGTAACTAATATTAATGACAAAAAAGTGTAATCCCCTTCAAAAGGCTCCTTCAGAAAAACTGCTTGGTGTTGATTAAAATTGTATAAAAACAAAGAAAGTTTTGCCTAAAATTTAAGAACTTTCCTTTAGATGTGATTAAACATACTATTTGTGCAAATAGAAAAATTGTAGAAGAAGATATCTAAGTAACAAATTCTTCAAACTTGGCAAATTCATTAATTTGGAGTCAATCTAATCGGTTATTGTAGAACTTTTCAGATCACACACACCAGAGCCAGTCTGATTAGTCCTAAAGATTTGTTATAAACATGAAAGGTTATTGTTAAATTCACATCTACGTTACATTTTCTTAGTTGGAATTTTTGTCCTTACATCAACAAGAACTGTAATACCCTAGTAGGCACACGGTCATGTTGTTCACAAACAATTTTATACAGTCGAAGTTCTAAGTAGAGCTGTATTGTAGTAAATTTAACATTCAGACTTCAAATAATAATTAAGGGATGTGTCAGTTATAGAAGCGAATAAATCCTGGATTTCTAAATGCTTCATGAGACCAAACAAGCATGACTGGACACGGACGCACAACACTGAAGGGTGGAGTTTTCCTGTCCATTCAAGTCCACTGGGGTACATAACCTCATTCCCACACCTACTGTAACCAATAACCATGGCTACGCACTTCAATGTATGATATAGGCTAGGAGGAAGAGCATGCTCATGTTGCTTTGTGTTAGTATATAAATAGGACTTAATTACATACACGTAAAGAAAAATTCTAAATGTATGATTGATCAGCAATCTGACGTTAGGTGGACACTTTCAGAATTTGGTGTCTGTCACTTGCAATAAGCTAAACGCCCTTGGCTTTTAATGTTTGTTTCACCAAGCCTAAAGATTTATCATTTTATAACTACAAGAGTACGAGTGTATTATGTTATATGTTGTCATAGTTTAAGTTCTTTTAGTTCTCAATCGCAAAATTTGTTAAAAATAACACTCTCAAGGAGGGTATTCTGCAATTAAAAAGACAAACTGGTCCACATTAATAAAATCAAATTGTGTACATTTACTAATATTTCCATCCTTTGTATTGCATTTTATAGGTATATTTTTTAACATGTATATTAAGACTGTACTTTACTATTAATTGTAGGCCATTTATTTTTTAATTTTTCTTATTGCTAGCCCAAAAACTACATTATTAGAAAGAACAGACTTTATTTGACTTACTGTGAAAATTATATGTTATTATGACGATCGGTACTTGTTTTCTGGCTCCCAAAGGAAGCAATGTCAGCGAGAAGGAAGTCATTTTGTCCTACCTACTACTTGTTATTACACGATAAGCAGGTTTAGATTAGATTATCATAAATATGTTACGAGTAATACCAAAAAGTTAATGATAAACCCTTTAACCAATTGCTTCAATGATGATCCTGAGTTTATAATTTTTGAGTACTATTGTGGACGGATGTGTTCCTTTTTTTTTGCCAGAAGCGACGGGGGTTGTAGCCAACCTCAGATCATCATTTAACTTTTCCATGTACAGATTACATTGTAACGATTTGGAACTGTGATCTGAGGTAAGGGGAAAGCACCGATTGGAAATTCCATGGCCAATCAGCACAGGCTTAAGCTGCTTGTAACTGGTCGTTTATTTGTCGCGTATATATGTCAACTCTTCTGACAGAAGGAGAAAAGAAAAATATTCCTATAGATAATACCCAATAACTCAAGGGTTTAGAAAACCAGACCACTGAATCACTATGAATTGGAAAACCTAAAAACCAAACTGGTTAGAGAAAATTAAATAAATTAATTTTTGTCTGCAGTTTTCAATTGCAAATTTTTCCAATTTTCTGAAGATAACTCAAAAAATTTATACGAATTGTAGTTTAAAGTAAATAAGTAACCTTGGATCACTGACATAAGAAAAGAACGTCATTAAAGCGCCAACGATCCAGGATATTTGAAAACGTATGCACGAGATTGCTTTCATGATCTCTAGTGTATCAATTAAAATATTCAACTGATCCACTTTAAAACTCACACAAACTCACACGGTTGTAAAGAAAGAAAAAACGCAAACAATTAAAGTTCTAAGATCCAGTATTGCTGAGATTTGTTTCATTCTGCTTATTCGAAAAGTCATCACAAGAAGAAAAAGTTGTCCATTTGATACAACTCAGTAGCCTATTCAGACCATATACAAATGATTTTGATCGTGTAAACCGTGTACCAAGAGCTTTAAAACTAACATCATTGCAATTTACTCATATACACAAGTTATGTCAGATTTTAATTTTAACCTGTCAAACAACAGGGATGGCAAGAAGAAGGTATCCTGGAGCGAATTTAATAAGAGCAGACTCTTCCCTTCTTTATGTTGTATATCCTATTTGTGGCTGCATTATAATAAGCGGCCACCACCACAATTAAATCAGAGTACCAAATTATTAATCATAAATACATAAACGATCAACTAATAAAAATTCCGGTAAATATTAAGATCAGCGACTACCGCTCCGATCGCCGTAATTTTTTGCATACTAACACAGGTTAACATAATTTCACCGAAGAAAATAGTCCCGATTATCGCAAACATATAAAAACCAGTTTTTTGGCAGTACAATGTTGGCATTACCAAACACACAAATAACAAGATTTTCGACTATCAAACTAAAAATAATGGCCGACCATGGTCGTTTTGATGAGTTGACAGTAGTCACGTGACAAACAGGAAAGTTTCCGATTGGCCGGGCGGATCACATGACCTATAGGACGACTTCGATTGACCGCCAGACGTAAACAAACAAACCCACATGGACAAGGAATAATAAGCGATGGTTCTTGTCACACGCTAAAAAGACCCTAGCTTGCCTATTCAAAACTCAGATCACGCGATGCTTGCCCGCTGCGCAGCGCTTTGCGCTGCTTGCTCTTTTAGAAAAAAATTAACTCGAGCTTGCAAAGTCCAAGCCCAGATCACGCCATGACTGCTTATACACACAAAACTCAGACAGAACTAAGGCAGGTTTCATTACAGGCAAAAGATAAGTGGCGCGCGTTTATCACTGATAAGATAAGACGAGTTTATACTAGAAGTAGTACCTGGACTACTGCCCTACGAACTAATAACACCAAAAAAACTAATAAATGCACTGTCAGTCAGGTTTTTTTTAATTTTATTTTTTCAAAATTTTTTTTGGGGAGGTGGTAAACGGCTACGGCGATAATCGGGACTATTTTTTTCGGTAAAATTACGTTAACCTGTTAGTATGCAAAAAATTACGGCGATCGGAGCGGTAGTCGCTGATCTTAAGATTTTACCAAAATTCCTAATCATAGTTATTTACAATTTTAATTATTGCCAGCTCTTTTTATGTATTAGGCCTAAATAACAATATTAAAGAATATTAATTCGACCGAAATAAAATAATTTTTGAGTAATGCTCACAAGTACAATGGCTTTTGATTTGTGTCACAAGCTGTGTACAATAACTAACTTGTATAGACTTTAAAATCTTTTTCATATAATGAATGTTTTGTCTTTTACAGACAAAAGCCTGTGGAGGACCATGAAACAAAAGTTTAAAACGTAGGCGAGTTTTTCCCATTTCCAGTTCTAATTGTTTGATTGATCGTTATAACTCCTGTATTATTTACGAGATTTATGCATATTATATTAATTATTTAAATTTCCAACATGATTTTTATTATGACTACATACATGTTCATATGATTAATAGACTCCTATGTGATCTATGAATGTTAAGTGTTGATGATTATACAAATCAATATGAAACTGGGTCCTCTTAGCCTATTGTACTCTACTCAAAATAGTGCTAGGACTTTAGCAGATAAATTGCAGTAAATCACTTGGGAATGTTTGGTAGATATTTTGAAAAGAATAGCTGGGCGAATTAAAGAGTAAAGTAAATTCCCATCCCGATTACAAGGTTAATGTTACATGTTACAGGGTTATTATATACAATAAATTTTAACCTTATAATATGTTTTATTACATTTTTAGAGGTCTATCCATTTTATCCAGGCTACTATGGACATGAATACAAAATATAAAAAACTATTTTTGGATAAATATTAGCTTAGCCTATTGGTTTTATCCATAAGACAGAAATTCAAACACTATATAAGCCTCAGTTAGACCAAGTAAAATAGGTGTATGTCTATTCCAAAATGTAAAATTTAGTTCCTTGTAACTTAATAAAGTTTAATTTTCAATTAATTATAATGCTTGGGTAAGTTACATTTTCTGATGTTCAGATAATAGCAGAAACATAAACACGGCTTCAGTCTCCATTCAATCGATAAGGTTAACGAACAGATGAGAATTTACAACTTGGCAACACTGTCTGGCAAAATTTGCTTGGGGCGTGTACCGAGACCTGGACTTACTTGGGCGCTCCACACACTCTGTTCGATTTTAGACCATCGTACTAATGAAACAAACGCAATTTGTACCATTTCGTGTAATTTTTATAACAATTTGGGTTGAAATAATTTACTTACTTCTTCCCGGCGCATGATTTCAACCTGCAGTCTCTTATGGTATTCCTCACATTCCTCTTTATACTTCTCCATCTCCTCCTTTGTCTGCCTCATTTTCTTCTTGAGTACATCTAAGATAGTACCCTGCTGTATGTTGGTCGTCATTTTAAGTAATTAATAAGTTCAATTAGTTCCTAAGTTATCACTATTTCACAGAACACTCACACACGAATCACACGGTACACGCAAAATGGAGAACTGAACACGACCGACTCGACTCAACCACCGACCGATTGCGTTCCGCCAACTTAGGCTGCTTCGAACAGTGTAGTAGTACCGCTGCGACAATCCATGCGCGCAAGGTGGTATCAAAAAGTAGTCCCACTCAACTTTCACCAACACTTGCGTGAAGGTGCAAATACATTAATGTAATGCCATAAATATAACAAAATTCGATTTATTTTAGCACAAAATCACTTCTTCTATATGATAATAACTATAATAAATACCAATAAATAATAAAATGTGACTATAAAATCAGTGTCAATTAACATCCGTTTCAGGCGGTAAATTCAAAATATTTAAATAATCATCATTCATCTAATACACTTAAACGTGTAAAAAAAGGTGAAATTGACTACACTAAATTAAGCCTCTTTATTAATTGTAAATAATAATATGCAAATGTCAATGAAAAAATAATTATTGGTACTGTAAATCACAACTAAAAATTCTCACGATCCTTTCCAATATCAGATTGATGCAATTGAGATAAAACACTATCCTAATCTAATAAAGTATTTTCTGTCTCGAGCTAGTATTATTATTTTGTAACGAACCTAATTAATTTTTAACAACTATTAATATAAAAATAAAACTTAAAGTGTGTACATTATTTGCGTATATACAATTTTCTAAATTCAGTACACCCAGTTTCAATGAATTTAAACTAGTAATTAAATTATATTCAGTATTTAATTTTTGAAGCAGTTTTAGTAAAAAAAACTACTTAACTAACAGTAAAAGAAAAAACCTACTAATATTCAGAAAACATACGTTATGTTTGTAGCACTTTTATATGGTTATTGGGGAAACGCAAGAGAAATCAAAACTGAAGAGAAGCTACAGTGTAATGGTGAATAAAATGACTGCAATAAATATTTTGCTTGCATAAAACTACAACCTTCATTCAGTTACAATGGAGTTATTGCCACATATAATGAAAATCATAAAAAGACATTTACATTAAGACTTTATTCTTTGATTGTTTCCTAAGTATGAATAAAAAATTTATTTTATTACGGTACCTCTTCTTATTTATTTTAGTAAAAAATTGTTTAAATTCTTAAATCTTTTGGATTGTTATTACGAAAATATCTTTCAGGTAGATGAAATTTTAGGTATATTTGAAGATTCAATACTGGACTGTCAGATATTGTTTATGATTTACTTATTTTCTACCTGATCAGTGGAATAATCAATATTTAAAAACGAGTGTGGACACTATCAATACCTATTAGTAATGAATTATTAATGACCAACAGTTCCCAAAATCATGTCAATGTCTGTCAGTGCAGTAATTCTTGTTAGAAAGGTTGTAGGAGACTCGAAACTTTGTATGTAGTTTATTCTTCGAGGTTCAAGGAGGAACTCAACTGATTTTAAAGTCAAAAGATCAAATGTTACCAAAGTAACTCATACAGTCAGTACAATAAGGACAGTTGTCCTGTCATGTCTTTCGATATTCCCTTGTATCAGTTTATTCTCATCCAGGCCCATGTTGGTCAGGTTTGGAATGTGAAATTTAGGTTAGCTAAACATGAGACTACATTTACAATGCTCATATTCACAGCCTTCTAAATGTTTGTTTCAATAGGATGCAGAACATTACAAAATGTGATTATTTACGCAATAGATGTCATTTTCAATTAATTTTTTATAATATTCCCTTAAACGTAACAGTTAAATTATTTTTTATTAAAATGGTTCTGCTTTCACACCCATTAAAATTTGTAATTTAACGCATTTGGTAATATTAAATGAAGTTGGCAGTGCAGACTGTGGGGTATAAACGTGGCCATATATGGTAGCAGACAACCAGATGTGGCCTGACCATGGAGTGGCAGAGAAAGCTATCAACTGCACCACGATGTTTGTGATTCTGACTCACTACACCATCTTGCCTTACACAAGTCCTGTCCTGATGCTACCATAAAAGGACAACATGTTTGCTGTATACGACTAATTTAGTGACTCGTCACCCCACCAGTTTCAACATGTAGCAATAATATTTATAACTGATATCACTGATCACAACTTAATATTATGAAAGCTGAACTAATGATTCTCTGGGCTCTGATACTTGTTACTGTCTGGAATAAAATACAAGTTGCCAAGACCATATTTTTACTACTCATGTATATAAGCGTGACTCTTGATCATCTACTTTATTACTTTGATGAGAGTTATCTACTCAGGACTGTCATCGACTAGACGACTATTGTGTATCTGTATGACCTAAGATTAGAATCATCCTCTGGACTGGAAACAAGGTTTTAATCATGGATAATTACGTTCAAAACTATGCAGATATCGAAAAGTACATAAATGTGCTATTTCATTCTCAGATAAACCATATTTTGCTACAAATTATTATTCTTTGAAGGTGTAGGTACATAAAATCAGCTTATACGCACCAGATTTCAGCTGGAATGTCACTCGACATGATGAACACAAGTCAGTTACGTGTTTATGTATTGATTTACTTTATTGCAGTTCACCTTACAGTTGGTGTTAATTTCTAACAAAAAATGTGATTCTCGTGACAATTTAAGGCGGTAGTAACAAATAGGCACAGTGAAATCGAGTACCATCCTCGTTATACAAATTAATACACATTCTCATCAATAGTTCCTCTCTGCTGTTTTGTGAACATCTGGTATACTCTGTGAGATATGTTTTATTGCCATTATTGAGAGGAGATGCCCAAAGATTGAGGCTTTCCACCAGAAAGATAGCTTATTCTGAGTAATAGGACAACTTCTGACAACTCTCCCCACTAATAAATTCCTGAGTACGCCGCCCCTGGTGATTTTGGAATCATAAACATATTTAAAAGATTTGACTAATTAGGTCAGGCTTTAACTAGCACAGCTCAGTATAGAGGATGACTTCAGTGAAAAGGGATTCCTTTGACTGGCAAGGAAGAATATTTACAAGAGTAGCTATCCATTAAGCTCATTTTGTTGTTAGTCTTTTACATCACTAACATACACCATTCACATTTACACATTCACCTTTCACTATCCATCTACTTAGCTTTCTTTGGTGGAAATGCCCACTGTTATCAGTTGAAAATTGTATTTCATATCCAATGTTTCTTTGAATGTCTGCTTATCAGGTTATGCTAGGCATAAAATTTCCCTCCAGTCTGAAAATTATCAATACAACGCAATTCAAAACAACACACAATAATGACGTCATTATGATATCAGCTTTGGGATAACGGACAGTGTTATTAACCAAACAGTACTTCTACTTCATTGCATATCCAATTAAGTGTTCTAATAATTTATCTGAAAAACAGACACTTATTTTCAAACAATTTGTTTGTAAAAGAACATTCAAATCTGTAACGTAGTGTGTACTGTACAAATAAGTAACCAGTGACTAACTTCCCTCTTGTTCTTAATTAAATCAAGGAAAGTATCTGTAAAAGCATAACTTATTTCAACCTTTTCTGCAACCAATATTGAGCACAGAGTAAAGCACGGGTCACACTAGGCTGATTGCAGCCGCGAATTAAAGGAAGCCGCTACTACCAGCTTGATGTGACCACAGAACCCGCAGCTGGTGCTACCAGCCGGCGAGTATTTGTCAGCGGCTGGCGAAGTTGGACATGTTCAACTTTTGGTCGCAGGTAGCGGCAACTAGCAGGTCACGTGAATTTCATTCGCACAAGCTGGCGCCAGCTTTTGCAGCCGCAATTCTGACCACTCCCAGTAGCGTGGTCAGCAGGCTGAGTTAAAACTTACACGTGGTTTTGTGTTTTCACATCCTTTGTTTTGTTCATTGGGTTCGTTTTTTTTTTTTTTGGGACTACTGCTAGTTTCGTAGGTAACTGTTAATATTATTTAAGTGTAAAAAATGGCTGAGTTGAAGTGGTCCGGGGACTAAGCGTGAGGATCATTGAATTTTTGAATTTTATTTCAAAATTATCCGTCGCTGTATGGGACGTTTCATCACAGTATTACCTTAATAGGGAAATGTCAAAGAGACAGCCTAGTACAAATAAACTGGTGGAAAA
>NW_025785002.1:0-17500 GCF_021130785.1 Homalodisca vitripennis | reverse complement strand
GAGTTGTGTAATCAAGGGTGTGAAAATAGGTGTAAATTTTTTGTAGGAATGTTTGAAGTTTAGTTTGAGAATGAGACGACATTCAAAGTCAAAAAACAAAATTGTTTATTGTAGGCACACATAATTTTATAACTACCATAAAGTATATTACATTAATCTCTATATCTTTGATAACATAAAAAATATATCAATAGTGTAAATACATCTTTTCTAACAAAAAACTCTTAATTGTGAACTTACAAACTACTCTTAAGGCTGTAAGGCGTCTGCCGCAAGGCAATGTGTTAAGAGAGAGTGCCTGCATACACTGCTAACTGCAGTTAGTCATTGCCTAAGGTTTAATGGAGATGGTGTACACTGGAATCAGGACAAACAAATATAACAAATTTAACTCCTAAGCTCAACTCCACTTGCTAACTTTTTGGAATTTGTTTTTCAAACCTACATCCTATTACATTTCAAATTTTTTATAGGGTTGCAATTTACAAAACTCCCATATTAAATCACCATCAAATAAGCAAAACAAGAATATTGAAAAAATAGCACCGTTTTCATCACTCTAGAGGTATATTAAAAAAAAAAAAACAGTAGCAGTCGTGGGACTGCCGATAGAAGTGAAAACGGAACTATTAAGTTGAGAGTAATTAACAATACGTTATAGTAGCAGTACATCTGTAATTGTAAAATGTGACGCGTTTTTTAATTTTCCAATTTTAAAATCCATGAAAAAATATTATCAAATAACTAGAAATCTATTTTACCACGCTAGTAAGATAAATCTTATACCGTAATAATACTCATTTCATGATGAAGAGGTTAAATATAAAAAACATAATTAAAATGAAATAATGCTAAATTTTAAATACAAATATTCGTACAAATATTAAAAATGTTTAAAAATATATTCGTTGTTTTCATTATTCATTTATAAGTGAGTAAACACCGAGTGTGAACAACAGTGAGTTGAACACCGTTGTAAATAATACAGTTAATTGCTACGGATAAAGTATATAATTGCAATAACAATTAAACCCACAATATTTTTAAAACTAATAAATTAGTTAAATTAACTTAGTTCTTTCGTAAAGGTATTTTTTATTGCACAATAAACTCATTTATTGAGTTTAATACGGTATCAGTGAGCCAATGCGCCAACTACAGTTCCGGCAGAAACGTTCACTCTCCACTTCATACGCTACATACAGGCTAAACTAAACTTCCAATAAAAAAATGATAAATTACAAAAAAAATATTCATCTATTTTCACACAATTTCTCGCTGACAAATTTTGTCTGACCAAAAAATAAAAAAAATCCTAGCTTACTACTTTTTTCTTGTCATTGTAAACGCTATGTAAAATGTATAACAATAATCAAAAATTATTTTTTTTAATATTTAAAAATGTTAACAATAGATTGCCAATATTAAGAGCTTTAATTTGACGCATCTTAGAGAATTGTACGACATTGGCTTCACTTTTAAATCGCGAGAGGAAGCCGTAAAGGTCACTGATTTTCGCAGTCTGGTTTTCATACTCCGCCGGGACAGTTTTAACACAGCGAGACTGACTTTTTCATGCAGGTTAGTAGTCCGCGGCCAAGTCTACGGTTAAAAAAACACAGCGAGACTGACTTTTTCATGCAGGTTAGTATCATTAGCATGTCGGTGACGCGAACCGAGGATTTTACCCTCTACCAAAACGCTCAACGCGCCTAAAGAAGTTTTCACTTAAAAAAAAAAAAACACATATGGGCCAGAAATATACTTAAGAAATTATGTTACTTAACATTTCATAAAGAAATTATATTACTTAACATTTCATAATTGTCTATTATTTATGTGATACTCTGATAACTTTAAATTCATAACATAAGTTACTATTAACAGAGTAAAATCTGAATAATTCTTCAAATGGTACAAACATACAGTAGGGATCACCTTGTTTGAGCTCCTCAGTAATATTATTTGTTGAAGCTTTCATTGTATAAGAATACTTAAAACTTGATGAACTAAATGACTGAATGGCATAAAAGGTATGTTCGGGTTTCTCTTTAGGCAAATGGTAAAACTTGACCATTAAAAACTTCTTGTCATCATCAATTTC
The DNA here is from genome assembly GCF_021130785.1 of Homalodisca vitripennis. Taxonomy (NCBI): domain Eukaryota; kingdom Metazoa; phylum Arthropoda; class Insecta; order Hemiptera; family Cicadellidae; genus Homalodisca; species Homalodisca vitripennis. Next base: position 15,396 of record NW_025785002.1, on the reverse strand, counting down.
TGTACGTTTCCAAAAGAAATTGTCATAAGCTACAACTGGTCTCAATCTTTTGTAAGTAAAGGAAGGAGTAAATACAAAAAAATGAATCATAGAGGTTTAAGGTAGTATCAGCAGTAGTTATTTTTTGTAATTGATATATCACGGTGACAAGTCTCTAAATGGGAAACTAGTTGTTTAAGAGAGCCTTCCCACTTGCACTCATCGCTAACTCTGCACTTTGTGGATCTAAACTCACAGAAACTGCTCATGCTCATGAATGCACAAAGCCTGACATCCTTGCTTTTGGTTTTGACACATCTTGGGCAACTCCTCCATCAGTTTAGCTAAACATTACAGAAGCCTCTACTGTGTACTTCGCCTTACATACTGGACACTCGGTGAGCTTTTCCTTGCATTTTTGCACAGACTCCATGACCTCTGGCACATTGGGACAACAGAAGTACCAACAAACTCCAAGCAGACAGGGCATTGTGCGATCTCTATTAGTTTTAGACTGATCTGGTTTAAAAAGTGGAACCATTTGCCATCTGAAAAAACATAATAAATTATAAAACAAAATTACTAAATTTATCAAAAGAAGAGAAAAAATATTTATGATCAAAAAAATCTTTCCTATAAAACACCAATGGATGTATTTGACAAATGAAAGTACATTTTAAAACAATCAATGACCTCAAATTGAATGATAAAGGATTAAATTTACATGTCTTCGTATATAGTTTCTTGACTGAAGATGATTTAAATATACATAAACTTACTCATAATCACACTCATTGCATTGTTAAGCTGAGTAATCATTTATATACTAACTAAACAACCAAGAGGCTTAATTATGGAGTCATTGTTACAAGTTAATGCTAAAATCTGACTACCATGCACTCTTCCATTGTAGGCCCAACACTCTATTATCTACCGCATACCCCGAAGCACCAATATAAATTAATCAATACATCTATTGCTATATTGGTTCTTCCAAAAACTAATAATTTCTGCTAACAGGCTCATATAGGCATTTCTCTTCAACTTTCTTTGCAATTTCATAAATTAACTTAATACTAATTGGCTGAGCGAAGCCTATAATTTGGTGGTGAGGGATGTTTTACTTCTGTCTCTCCACTTTATGTATTGAAAACTTACTGTCTCTCTGCTTTATATGTTGAAAACTAATTGAGGTACAGACTTCAACTTTTGCATGAAAATTAATTTCTAAATAGGCAACATTGAGTTTTGATGATACTGCATATCCATCCAAACAGTTTATGCAGAATATATCATGAATGGATTGAGCTATACACTTAGAATTTTACACATTTTGCTACATTCAGTGGACTGAAAAATTCTTCTTCTGCCTGACTTCTGTAAGATATCTTAAAAAATAAATGTGCTAAAGATTTTAGATTTTGTATGAAACTTTAGTTCTATACAAGCAAGATTGAGTTTTTTAGTATGGTGCATATCCATTAATGGGATTTGGCTGGGAAGTTAGTGAAGCCTATTATTTAGAGAAATATTTCTAGAACAAATTGAGCTATAGGACTTTAAAATTTGAATGAAACTTCCTTAACCAAATAGGTAAGATTGAAAATGGTTTTTCAAGTATTATAAAAAAAAGTTTTATAAGTAATACATAAGTGAAACATATGGTAGTAATTGAAGGCCCAATAGTGTCAACAACTGCTCATTGTCAGCCCAGCACATTTCAATCTGTCATCACTGACCTACCTCACTCACACAGACCTGACACAAGCCATTCATTACAGGATAAAAAATCAGTGTTGAGCTTTAAAAGATATTTTTATGTCTTATATTTACTGCCCAGGGCAGTGTTGCCTTGATAGTCAGGCAGTTTGTTGCCTTTAAAATAAGCAGGTGCCGGCTGCAGTAAATTAACATAACCTGTTAATGAAATTTGAGTTAAAACTTAAACAATTTAAATAGTGTTTCACAAAATTACAAGTCCAAGATAATGCCTTCAAGAGCTCCATTTAACATGGTCACTGCCTACTTTTTCATCACCTGGTCAGGAGTAAAAGTTAAGGTGGCAATTTAATGAAAAACATTTTCATAGGAATTATAAAATTACAAAGAAAAAAACAGGACACTTGCAGCATTTTTATGAAAATTTGGTCTTAATTGGATCTTAAGTTTCAGAGTTATTAATTTAAAAAGTTACAGTTTGGTTGGAAATCACAAAAATCAAACTATTTTCATTCTTACTGACATTTACTGGCAATTATTATTTGTAAATGATTGGTTTTAAATTTCTAAATGCAGAAATAAACAAGCTAAATTTTAATTAGTTCCCGTAGTTGTACAAACATGGTTATCTGTAATTTTTATTTCGGTAGTGCGATTTGCACGGAGGACTGACTAAACTATGTGTAAACAGTAGTTGTAATGCAAAGACTTGATCTCCTATAGTTTAGCCTACCCGTAAAATTTTGCTGCCCGAAGCAAACAACCCCCCCTTCCACTCTAGCTATGGCTCTAGTAATGCTAATTATAATATGTTAAATTGAAAGGAAAAAAGGAGATAAGTATTAGTTTGTAAAGAACTATTAATTTTTTATTCCTAATGAACTATTTAAAGTAATAGATAATGGAACAGTTTACTTTCTTTTCCTGTATTAACAGAATCACATGTATTTTTTTTATGAACACTGTAATTTTAATTTTTAAATTTGAAGGAATTTATCAATGAAAAATTAAACATAATACTGTATACAGAACTTTTACAAGTAATGTTTAAAAAACTATTATGTGAGTAACATAAGGAAAAAAACCAATATAAATACCCACATAGATGAGTTATTCAAGACGGGAGGTATTACCTTCTTTTGATATCTACAGTGGCTTGTTCTACAGGATATTACATGGTAGACAGCTAATATTCCAAACCAGTAGTTATTCTGTTTGATACAGGAATTGATCGTTCAGCTGTTGAAGTTTTGTAACTGAGTTTCTTGTGTTATTCAGGCTTATCTTAAGTAATATCCTTATCATCATTGATAGACTACATTATCTGGACTGATTACTCTGCTGTAATTTTTAATCTTAGAACATTGCTGCATATTAATAATAAAATTCCTGTGATAAGCTTAAATTTTAAACTGTGGTGAATTTTAATAATTAATATAAAATTTATTCTTGTAAAATATAAATTATTCAGACATAAACACATGTTGTGAAATTATGTTTATTACATATATATTAGCATATATGACTAAAAATGATGAAAGACCAAAAGAAGAAAATAAAATCCAACAAATACTACCCTTGTAAATACAAAAATTACACCTATAAGAGAAGATAAAACAATCTTCATTAAAAGAAATGCCTAAGAGAACTAGAGAAACAGGATAAATTCACTAACTTGCAACACACAGACAGTTGCACATAGGAAGAAAGATGCAAAAGATTTGAACACATATTGGCTCCACTATGTTTAACAATAATAAACTTTTAGGAAACAATTCACTATCAAATGAGACCATTAATTTTCAAACATAGCCTTTTTTGGACAAACAACTTTGGTATGGTTTTAAACCCACTGATAATACACACAGTAAAGTGCTCTAATAACGATCAATGACATATTTTTTAGAAACTGTCAACCTTGCTAAACTTGATATTTTGGTCATTCGAATAAATCACTGTGAAAAATTGTCTTAGTTAGGAGGCTCTAACTGGTGTACTTTAGTTATTATAAGCTATTAAAATAATTTTCATCATTGTGACTACCTGAAAGGTCACAATGTGCCTTTGGCACAAAGGGTGTTGCCTACCCACCCTTTGATTTATTATTTAACTGGAGTGGGAGACAATCAGTGTATCATTAAAATTAAAGGACTATAACAGACAAATGGATTTGATTGTGGAGTTTAAATGTTGTGGGCAACTGAACTCTTTGCTCATAATTTGTTAATAAACAAAAACTCAGCTTCATTGAGGTTGAGGACAGGCAATCCACAGCAATGGATATGGTACAAAAGCGATGAACTTTGTATTGCCTATGTATTAAAAAATAAATAAACCAGGGTTAAATATTGATTTACTTCAAAAACTTGTTATAAACACTAAGTTGCTGGTCCCCCCACTCATACTCTTATCACTTATTGCACTGCTCGCTTATCAGTTGCCAAATTTGATATCAGCTGTTTGCTTACTTTTTATAGCTGTCAAGTCTACTTGCTCTATAAAAGGTTCATGCTAACTGCATTCACTTTGCTTCACAGAAAATTTTGTTTTTATCAATTGTTTTTATTTTTGAATTTATATTGAACTGCTGTTTTTATATTTTCAAATTAAAGCAGTGTGGAAACATCAACTTTAACTATATGACCTATCATGCCATGACATGTGAAGGAGAAACTGAAGTTTGCAACCACTGCAAACTACATGAGAATAACAATGAAGTGGAAAAATATTCAGAGTAAAATAACTGAAATTCAATGATCGAGATGAACAGACCCTTGAGACCTGCAGCAGAGGCAGGGAATACCCTACTGAGAGCAGAGAAGTGCAAAAAATCACAGCAGATAAGTTTGAGATTAATCTGCTAAGAAGATTACGAGATGCAAGTACACAAAACTGACAGTTTAGTAACGTCTTAATCTACACAAACTAAACAGCTCAAAAGTATCTCAGCCTAACTACTCACTCATCCTCACCGAGTTTGTAAAAATGAAAAATAAGACTAAGAGAATAGAACACAGTATGGATGGTTATACAGGATGGTATGGTTATACAGGAGAATCTTAATACTGCACATCCTAAGCTTGATGAACCATACATTTTGCAAACAAACTCCCAAGACAAGTACAAATCAAGAACAGTCTCAGAGTTCAATATAGGCTAGAAAGATCGAACAGTAATACCAATCACAACAAGAGATTTGCTCAGTGTTTCCCTTTAGGTCGCTAAATGCAAGTCAAGGTTAACTTATAGTACCCCACCACTCCAGCAAAATCTCATAGAAGAACATGCATCTCAGATTGCTCCAAAAATTAACCAGAAACAATTTCCTGTCGGAAACACTTTTAAGGTGCACAGTGGACCCCCAATGCTCTGTAAAAAATATTACGGCACAACGAAAAACTATGGAGAATGTTTCAATAGGAACATAAGCACCACTTCTTTTCTAAAACAAACACACCAGAAAGAAAAAAGCCTCACACCTAGCCCTCTATAACAAACGACTCAATATCTGTCTTATACCACAACTAACACTCAGCTGGGCCTTATACCATAACAAAATAGATCTTATTATTCACTCACCTAGACAGCTTACAACCTGACTTTCAGTTAACAAAAGAGAATAAGAAAGTTAAAATCCTCCATCATAACATTGATCGCCTCAGCAACAAAATTAAGGGGCTCAACCGTTTATCTTGAGCCAGTGCAGCAGCTACATACTTTTCCAGAGGCGGCAAGTCCTAATATTGCTGCCCTTTTCCAACAGTCAACTCCATCAATTTAAAAATTTACTTTTCTACGGCTTCTAAATTAGCTTGTGAATAATCCAGAAGTAATTAATAATTATTATTATATTATTTAGTACTTACCATTTTCAAATTTTCACAACGGCACAAACCAACAGAACTAATATTTAAACATTCTTTCAAGTTAAGACAATCCACAAGTTATTTTTATAAACAAAACAGACACATCTTTTTTCTAAAAAAGCACACTAAACTCTAAATGGAAACTTTATAATAAACTGCCACGTGATAAATAAAAAAGAATGTTAATTTGTTTTTTAGTGCTTCTTAATAAAATCTTTTTATTTCAGCTTGCTCTACACCGAAGCGACAGAAACTGGAAGATTATAGGATATTTGAAGTTATGTTGTGATGTCTGGGTAACCTTCGTCTAAGTGTTGTATATAAATAATAATTTTAAATGTTGGTTGAGGTCAAGGTTACAAAAGTGAGAAAACATTCTATTTATTTAATCAGTTTCTTCTTGTTTAAATCTTCTAGATAAGTGTTAGCCATGTCTTTGCTCTGATTTAAACCCCTTTAAATCGGTTTTGTTTATTTGAGATCAGTGGCTTTGCCAAACAAGATCACAGGCTAAAGGAAGGTGAATCTCCGTTAGGCAGAGGCACACTAAAGGAGTTAAAGCGTTGTAAGTAAGAATCGTGATTCTTTATGTTGACAGTATTTTGACAATTAGCTTCTCCAGTTAGTAACAGCTTGAGACAAAGACACATTTTTATTTGAAAGGGTATAAAACAAGTTGTTCAAATGTTGGATATGTTTCATCTTGGTTAAGATGATCTTTTCTAGTGATGTCAAATAGCACTAGCTTTGCCTCTACCATTACCAAAAGTTTGTCCAAATATACCAATCCATCCATAAGTTCTTATGACATTTTGAAAGAAGCACGTTACACAAAACCACACAAACAAACATACAATGCACTCAATTAAAGTAAGGTAAGTAGATTGTCATGAGACATAAAATTTTAGGCATCCTACACTGTTTCAAGTGGCTCACAATGTTCTGAGACAGGCGCTCATGACGGTCTCGATACAAACCATCCATGTACTCAATGTCCATTCAAATGCATGGAGAAGTAGGTGTCCGACAAAATTGTAGCAGCATATTGACTCATGAGACCGGCTTCCTACAGTTTGCTCTTCCAACGTTGCGCCCAGCTCTAGTGTTAAAGGCAGTTGAGCTTAACCATAACTCAGATATAGTGCCCGGCTTACCCTCTTCATTGTTCTCGACAAGAGGCGACCGCTGTGCCCTCCGTAACCCATCCTGAATATCCTTTCACTTCGTAAGCAAATGTAAAGATCCTTTTTGAACTAAGTGCAATGAGAGATTTCTCTACTTCTTGTCCTAAGACAACAAAAACATGTTAATGTTTTGTTACATTTAAAATATTTTAGAAAAATTATTATAGTTAGGATTAAACATTTTAAGAAACATAAAGAATTAAATCTAAACTCATTTAAAACTTTACTCTTTTACTGAAAATGTGTATAAAATATTTAAATTTGTTGAAACACCAACATGTTGATATTTTACAATAAATTACAATTTCTAGCAAAGATTTTGCCACTATGAATTTGAAGACGGATGTAGAACATTTGAAACTCTATAGCATATAACACTTGTTCTTATCTTGTACAAAAATTGGTTCTTAATCAAATCTCAAGTTTCCAAGTTATGAATGTTAAAAATTTCAGTTTAGTTGAAATTTATAATTTGCTTTATATGTCTAAACACAGAAATAAACAAGCTAACTCTAAATATGACTCGAGTTATTGTAGCTCTACTATTATTTATCCTTTTTGATCCTCAAGTTAAGTGATTCACGCAGACTGAGAAAACTATGCGTAAACAGTTGTCAACGACTCAATCTTCTATATTTTTGCTGCCCGAAGTAAACCACCTCTCCTGCCCCCTCTAGCTGCGGCTTCGCCTTGAGCTGACTAAACTGGACTTAGTTGTGCTTACCGAGCACGGACTTGGTTATGATAATATCTTCCAAATGCTGTTCTTACTGATTAAAACCTTGTTACATTGTACTGTAGAGACAACCATCAGAAAGAGGGTGTTTTCATACATAAACACAAAAAGAACTAGGTAAACTTAATAGAACACAGTGTAGTGAACTTTAGTCAGGAAACTAGTATGCGAAATGGCTGCTGTAAAAGTGACTACAGAAAATGGAAATTTCTTTGTTTTAGGCATTAATAAACCTCCAGGAGCTCCACTTGTTTGAGGCACTACCATCAATTGTTCTCAAAACCTATGTCACATAACAACTGTGGTGTTTGTCTGATCGGTGATCTAAATGTTGTCAACCTGGTGGAGACCAATAAGAAGTCCCAACTCCATGATTTTCTGGCTTCATTTGACATAAATAAGCTTGAACTCCACCACTTAGAGTCAACAGTACCTCTATTTCATCAATTGATGTTGTCTGTTCTTGTCTAACCTGGAGACAGCTCCATAATTGAGGTACAAATTGGCAAACACAGACTTATCTGATCATACTGAGCAGTAATGTACAACAGAATTTTCAACAGCCGGAATCTAGAGCACTTTAAGGAACTAATAGCTAATCAAGCGTGGGAAAATTCTATCAATCTGGGGATGCAAATACTGCATGTTATAACATTTTTAACATTCTGAAACCTGTACACTCAACTTAAAACTGCCCACTCAGAACTTCAAGACGCAATTTCTGCCCTAATAAACCTTTTATTTCCATTCCAGAAGTAGAAAATCTGAGGGAGGCTATATGTGACAGCACAATAGCAGATTCCTAATCAGTAGTTGTGAAGAAGACAGAACACAAACCTCGAGAATTAAGAAGACCTATAACTTAAAACTCAGATTGATCAGATGTGAGGTTACAGAGGATCTGATTATTACACAAAACAAAAGCAAAATGATATGGAATATCCTCAATAGGGAAAGAGCTCCTAGAAGGAATTGTGAGGAGAATGTCTTCTATGTGTGAGAATCTTTTGTGAGGAATTGAACCTGAGTATCTCAGGACAGCCAGTAGAAGATCCTGATTAATAGCTGCCAGTTTCAAATGAATTCTTTATAACCATGGCTGAAAAGACTCTAAAAAGGCCAACAATCCACCAAGAACTCACAGCATGGACATTATTCAGCATAAAACAAGGAGTAAACTTGTTGCTTTGAAGCCTACAACTCATGAAGAGGTCAAATGCAAATGCACTCTGTGAAATGAAGACACGAACTTGAGTTGGTGATGTCTCTTCCAGATTGCTGAAGCTCTACGACGAGTAGGTGTGCTTTCCCTCTGTCAGACTTAATGAACAAGTCCCTGTTACAAGGTATTTTCCCACAGATATTGAAAACTTCTAGTCTATTCTCTATACATGCAGGGACACCAACAAGCCTCTAAGGTCATAGAAAAAGTTTTGCTGACAATATTAATACAACATTTAGAGTCTAAACAATCACCTAGCTAGGCTTTTGACTGCCTCGACCATAACCTTATTGTGAAGAAACTTGAAGGGTTGGGGATTTGGGGTACATACATTTGGGGTGAAGTGGTATAAGGTTTATTTAAATAACAGATGGCAGATTGTGGAAATCAAGCATACTATAAAAGAGCCAGTTAATACAATAGTATCTGCACCCATTAGGCTTACTGGGGTGTACCGTAGGGCTCAAATGTTTGGTTCTGTTTCTGTTCATCCACTGTTTTGTCTCTGATTTGCCTAAGGGTCTGGAAGCCTATTGCCACCTGAAATGGTATGTGGATGATACTGCTCTCTTAACCACCAGCAAGTCTGCAGAAAATCTTGAAGTAGCTGCTTTTATCTCTGTTGCATGGCATAGGAATATTGTGAAACAAATGATCTTTCTTTAATGAAGACAAAATAAAGCAAATGAACCTAGAAAGGCTGAAGAACTTAGTATCCAGAGCCACCTAACATAACATGACAGAATTAAGGAAGTACCTTGAAGTGGTTGTGGACAACTGCCCCACCTGGAATTCCCATGTTGACTCGCTGTGCCAAAAACTCAGCACTGCCAATTTTCATACTAAAACGAATTAAGGTCGCTAGTACTGACAAAGCCACAATTACAGCTTGCTATGATCTATTTGAGAGTCACCTCAGATATGGTATAGTTCTTGTCCCCAAATTCCCGACTCTTCAAGCTTTTTTCAAAAATAAGGTTGTGGTCGAGGCAGTCAAAAGCCTTGCTATGGAGCTTGTTAGACTCTAGATGTATAATATCCGGTCAGAAGGACCAAAAAGAAAAATGTTAGATCCGGCTTGGCGGACCGCAATTATTCGAAGGACCAATAAAATGTCTAATATTTTAAAAACTCATACTTCGATAGCTGAGCAGGTGGAGCCATACATTGATTTTCTAAAGAATAACTATTAGTCGAATGGGAAAATAAAAATACGAATGAGATCACAAAAACATATTAGGAAAAAGGGCACACAATTTAGAGCAAAATACAAGTGTTAAAATGATTTTCTTCTTCTGTTGAATTGTCCAAAAATGTCCCGAATTAGTTGAGGATTTTTAATTCTTGGTTGAAAAGAAGATTGTCTTTAGTTGCGAAGGACCATAATAAGAATGATGAAACACTGTTACCTTGCACCGTCCATTGTCTGATACCTCGACACACATGAAGTTGGGTTGATTGTAGTTCGACCTGGGTTGATTCCAAGGAACGTTGCGCTGGTGGAGTCCTTGCTGAGGGATGAAGATTCCACCATGAAGATTCCACCTTCACTTGACACTGTTTTCGGTTCACTCACGAACGTTGCGACAAAGTTACTTTTGGCTCGTTAACCAAATAATGTCCGGCAATGGGACTGTTACTTGCCATAGAACGGCTTACGGTTCACAAGAGACAAGACAAGGGGGCACGGCCCGAACTTGGTTAAAGCTGGTGTTGACATACAACCTAGCGAGACAGAGTCTTAAGAAGAACTGGTTGGCCTCATTAACAAAATAATGTCCGGCAAGGGGACTGCTAATGGCCATAGAACGGCTACGGTTTCACAAGAGACAAGACAAGGGGGGCACGGCCCGAACTTGGTTAAAGCTGGTGTTGACGTACAACCTAGCGAGACGGAGTCTTAAGAAGAACTGGAGAGATGCCTTGGGGAGCTTTTCTTGTCCGGCGTCCTGGACGCCTGATTGGTCGACAGAAGTCACCTCATACCACGTGACGATCGGACCACTATAGATTTTGGAATGCAGGTGGGTGTGTGTGTACAAAGATAAGTGGAAATAGATGGCTTATAATAAAAATGGTATCGAACAATGGTGGGCAAAGAGCAGTTCTAAATAACATACAATTCTGATTATTAGTAAAAAAACTATATTAATGCGTAAAATTTGATTAATTAATATAACTAAATATGAAAAACCTAACACTAGATGTATTAATATTGTCAGCAAAACTTTTTCAATGATCTTAGAGGCTGTTGGGTGCCAAGGTAGGTCTATAATTTGCTATTTCATCTTTTGGCCCCTGCTTATGTAGAGAACAGACTTTAAAAGTTATGAGTGGCTGTTCTACAAGTAAATAACTTTCAGGGAGATCTCGTCCTACAAAATGTGTTCTTCGAGCTACGATGGGGTTGCTGCAGGTGAAAGCTGCAGACGAGTGTTTAAGACCTTGCTCAAGATCCTTACAAAAATAAGGATCTACGTTCTTGAAGTCATTTCTCATGCTTCACTCGAAACTCAAGATTTTCATGAACATCATACCAGAAGTACCCAAGACTACATCTTGCCAATACACAGGATGGAACTTTACGCCAAGAAGCTGTCTTTTGCAGGAGCTAGGTTGTTTAATCTGCTTCCTGCTGAAATCAAGAGAGGCAAGAATTCAATACTGAAAAGAAGACTGTGTAACTGACTGATTGAAGAACTGGTCTACAGCTTGGATGAATTTGCCAATCACATGGATTTGGACTGGACAATCACAAGACCATTGACTAAAGCTAACTTAATAATTTGCAACATTGTAGTTTGTTGTTTATTGTGTTCCATTTAAATCCATTTTTGTTTTAAAATCCTAACACTATTGCAAGTTTTTTATTGTCTATTTTCACTACAGAATTCAAAAGGAACCTTACCAAAAAATCTTCTGAAAATCAAGTATAGATCACTATAAAATATACTTGAAAAAAACGTGTAAAAATGTTAGATACTATAACAGTATAGAAGCAATAAACTATATATTTGAAGTACTATACCTATGAAATCTTAAGATATGCCACAAAGATATCCCCGATCTCTGTACCCAACAGACAATCCAAGGAATGTCCCATCACACACAAAAATCCATGGCTATTTCTACTATGTATTGATTTTGGCAGAAAATCGTGGCCGTAATTGTGCATATATACTGCAAGACCAATTGGAAGGGAACTTTAATCAAACCTAATGCTACGTTTTTACACTGTCTTACAGAATGTAAAAAAATCTTACAAGACTTTAAATATAAGGATTATATTATAGCTGTGGTTGAAAGTAATAGTATAATCAATGATTTTAAGGTAGAACAAATAAATTATGAATATTCTAGAGTGTTGAAACCATTCTTAGTCCGTAAAAATGTTATAATTCAACTAATCTATATACATTACCAACCCACTCTTAAATAAAAACCATTGTTAATTGTAACAATGTCAGAAATACTAATCCTAAACCTAGAAAACATTATTAGTGTATTATATTTAATTAAAAGTAACAACAAATTTCCTAGGAAACAGGATTTTTCCGGACATTTGCCATTGTTCAGTGAAACAATAAATCAGTAACACTATGTTTCGAGATCTGCAATCTGATCTCTTCTTCAGGTAAAGAACTAACCTAATACATAATATTACAAACTAGGTTAAAATAAACAAATCTTACCAAAGCGTTGTGGCACGCCTAAGTCAGGAATCACAACCTACATGTTGTTTGTCAACTTCACTAACTCTATAAACATGCACTTAATAAAAACTATACAGAACACTAATCATTAAAACTGAACTACGGAATTACAGGTCACAATACGTCTTTATTCGTCTACTAACCACCTACGACTGGACTATATTAGTCCTGGTGGTTTTATTTTTTTTGTCCTGTAAAATCTGACAGAATCTGTAAATATGTTGTTAGAAGATAAGCTGTTTTAAAGTTCGAACTATAACAGTTAATAAAAAAGTATTTACTTTTGTACTGCCAGGTATATATACTTCTTTTAATTCTAAAGTTTAAAATGGGAGATATAAATATTGATAGTTTAAGGGGTTTCAAGGACATTTAACATATTTTTAGGACTTGGGCCTCACTTAGCTACTTAGATTTCTCCAACAGAGTAAGCAAAACATCAGAAACCGCTAAAGACAACTGTATAACAAACTCACTAGCAAATCAAAATTGATTCTGGAACAGCAGAGTTTTGTTAAATCAATAACTGCGTCCAACATTTTAACAGCCTCATTCTTAAAACAAATTCTGCAAAATCCAATTTCATAAATTTTGCTTTACGATCAATAGATAGTCATGACGAGCCAGCTGTTATGTTTGGCTGACACCCATGCTGGAAGAAGTGTATTGTTCGAAATTACTGGGAATATACCTAGATCGAGGGTTGACTTGGAATGGTCACATCGACCACGTTTGCTCCAAATTGGCCTCAGGCATTTATGTTTTGAGGTCTCTAGCCAAATACTGTCCAAGTCAGGTTTTGATGATGGCGTATTATGGCTTGATTTACCTCCATCTCATTTGAGATTGTTCAAGCTGCAAAAATAAGCGATCAGCATTATTGCTAAGTTTAAATTTAGAGAGTTATGTAAGGAAGCCTTAAAAAATTTCTAAGTTTTTTCCTCTGTTGTTTTGGTTAAAAGAAATCAAGTTCATTGTATCAGTATTTAGAACTAATCTGTTTTTAATGAAACAAATGTTGCAATTTATACAGTTCCAAATACGCTATTATCTCTAATTCAGTTTGTCTTGCCAGATATGATAAGGTCTGAGTCAGTGACTTTTAGTGGATTTTTTAGGTAATCGGTTTTGGAAAGCGCATTATCTCCCTTATTATCTCAACCGATTTTCTTAAACTTGGTATTATTGGATTTGTAATTAAATTCTAACTAGATAATATTCTTTATTTGTTGTTTTATTAAATACAATGGCATCATTAAAATTTTAATATTTCTTGTTTTAAATTGTTTTTGATTTTATGATTGTTTGAATTTAGTAGGTTGAAGAACTCGTTTATTGAGTTCATGGTGGTCGTTCCACTAGCCAGTCTCAAAGCTGCCTTTTCAGTCCAATCCCTGTAGCATTCTTGATGTTGTCCTGGAAGCGAGTTTAGGATTTTACGGCTGATGTAGGAGGGTTTTTTTGCTGAACTTAATCATTTGCTATTCTTATACTGTATGAATGAAAATCCATATTTCTGGGAAGGTTGAGATATTTGAGCACATCACAACTATATGGATGTAGAATGCTGTGACTGTTGGAAGCTTCAGGGATTTAAAAGCTTCTCTGAAGCTGTCTGTAGCTTAACTACTTAAAATAACTGTGACTTTTTTATCATATGGTGTTTTTAAGATATTTCCACTTTAAAACTGTAAGAATCTGCCATTTTGAAAATAAAGCTTGTACTTTATTGAATTTTTCTGTAATTAGCTTCTTTAGGTTATAAAGCTATACACCAAGTTTAAATATACTACAGCAAGCCATTCTTAAACTAAAAATAGTTAAATTAAAAAGCTAAATGGTGTCTATTTGGGTAATTATTGAGTTTTTGAAAGTTTGAATGTGATATTTTGGTCAATAAGAAGCAGCTCATATATTGCAGCTAATTATGGAATAACTATACTAGTGAATCTCAAAATTTGTGAAATAAAAGAAACTTCCAAAAAAATTGTGAAGAAGTGGTGTATTGGCTAATCTATATCTATATCTAGGGTGGAAGAATACTTACAATGAATGGCAATGAAGTGTACTGAAATAACTTGGAGAAATGAAAAGGTTTTATACATACTGATTTGATTTAATTTAATTTATATTGTCTCAAAATTATTTTTATGTAACCTGATGCTATCACAGTTCTTTAAAAATCTGTAAATAAAACATATTGTTATTATATAATATATTCTTAGAAAAAAATAATTGTCAATCTCTTTTGACCAGTTAAAATTGAAATGATCTATCTATCCTATAAAATAAAAGTGGATCCAATATCCAATTGTTCAGAAGTAGGAAAAAGGCAATTGAATTGAAACTAAAAATACCAATACAAATTATTTTATAGCAGACACAATAACACTAATTCACATAGAAGTATAAATGAGACTTTTTAGTTTTTACAACTAAACAATTACTGTTTCACTATACCTAAAATTCTAAATAAAAATTGAATAACAAAATATTTAACAATACAATAACATTAACAGAATAACAATTATCAGACCACTTTATTGCAGTGAGCATTGGCATTATACCTTTTCGAGACTGATCGCATCGGAATATTAAGGTCTGTGCCATTAATTTATTGCTACCTAAAAAATCACAGCTAGATTATAAACCTGTTACTGAAGATTTTATTAACATATATCCTTATTTAAAATACAAGTCAAATAAAGTAAAAGTACTTAATATTATGTAACAAAAGCTATGAGGAGGACAATCCCTAGATCATATAAATTTTGATTTGTAATTTTAGGAAGTACATTTATGTTCAAATTTAAAACAAAAAGAACTAATTCTTGATGGATTGAGAAAACACTTAAAAAATCTACATATAATGCTTATAACGGTGTTATAAAATTTGTTCATCCAATAAAAAATTAGATTCGTTTTGCCATTTATTAAGTGAATACCAAAAACATAACATTACAGTAATTATGTTAAT
>NW_025785001.1:0-14374 GCF_021130785.1 Homalodisca vitripennis | reverse complement strand
AAACGGATAACCGAGTCATAATAATGGCAAAGCCCCGTTTTTTTTCCGCCGTTTGCTAAAGATGGGGCAAGAGTTTGGGTCCAAAAAGTCCCGGCGGGTTCGGTTGACTTGTATTTGTTTTCAAAAGATAGTCTTTAAAATAGAGCTACAGAAACCTTACACAAAGCTTACTTGACATAAAATAAATCATCATCTTGTATCACATTATTCCAGTCATCTGCTACTTCCTCAGGGGGGCGGCCCGCTAGGAGACACAGTAGGATCCAGATAGCCCCCGCCCGCCCGGCCGCTAGGACCGTACCCGTACCAGGCCCCGCTGAGCCCGCTAGGACCGCCACAGCCGCCCGCTAGGAGGGTCAGAAAGGAAAAATCTTAACATGTAAAAGCATAGGTTGATATGCATATATAAAATTTACAAGGTTCTTCCTATCTATATTCAGTAGAATAGAGTAAGAGCCCGCCACGCACGCCGCAAACCCGACCGTCAAACGGACAACCGAGTCAAAAAATGACAGGCTGTTCAAAGATAATAATAAAGTATATAATTAAATAATCTCTTTTATTTGCATTTTTAAAACCAAATTTAATAACGATTTGGTATGCGCAAATGCCTGTCATAAACAAAAAATAAATAGTCCCAACTCTATGCCTTCATTACAACATTCACCACTTACAAGTTTAGTTTAGTCATTTACATTCCGCTCGAGGCACATTCAAAAACTGAGCTCCTATGATACTGAATGCAAACACTATACATACCGACTCCAGATCCTAGTAGCAAAACTACCACATTACCAAAAAAGTTGATTATTTTAATAAATACTGTGCCAACATAATTTCTAAGACCATCCCAGCGGCTCACTCATCATGAATTCAATCGGACTAGGAATACATTAAGAACGCTTGTTCTTTTGGACACCAATAGGGCATTTTATATTTATTTGGATTTGAGACGAGTGTTTATTTTTTAATTGATTTTGATTTGATGGACAAAATAATTTTTTTATATCTCTCATGGGAGCTTTGTTTGATGGAGTCTGACACCAACTTGTTGCGGAAGGGACGGTGTTGTGATTGGTAAGTTGTGTGTTAACGTCAATCTGTTTATTGACTAGTTCCGAAAATTGTCCCGGCCTCTACGTGTCCCATGCTTGTCTCCCATAGTTGGGTGAAAACGTCACCGCCAACGCTAAACCGAAATTTCACACTTTGATTTGCAGCTGAACGTGATCACCTCAAGGAATGTAGAGGCAAGGGCACAAACAGGACCTACAGGGCAAAAAAAGCCCCGTAGTGGCAAAGGTCAGCAACCCCAGCTCCCTGAAAGTATTCCCTACCACGTACTCTCTATTGAATTCAACTTTGCCAATTGATTCTGATTGCTTTTTTTTGTGAGGCCTTGAAGTTGAAAATACTCTGCTTTCCATTTTGGGTTGTCTGGGCATACAACCGTCCCCTGAACAGTGGTCTCACTCCAATACGCAAAGTGTGTGGCTGGATTTAAGCCGAAAATAGGCCATTTTATATAAAAACCTGCGCTGAGGGAACAAAACTTTGCTACTGAAATGTGCGATAGCAAGCAAGGCATATATGCCCTGAGGCTACTCTAGCACATTCATTCGTCCAACATTGATCAGGCCCAGGTCAGTCCCTCTGATCTAGGGAAAACATTCCCAAAATCTTTGTGGAATCAGTTTCCTTCCTAAACGTTAACATTTAATCACACAAAACACAGCAGAGGTGGCCCTGCGCGCCGTTGTGGTGATCATTTTGGTCCGGAAGGCTTAATAATACTCTTCTTACTAAGAATGGTCATTATGACTATTTGTTTGTAGACTGATTTGTTTTCAGGTTTATTTCAGCAAAATACTGAATGCATGACTATTCAAATTCTATGAAAGAATTGATTTCCAGCATTCTTGGGGTTTGATTTGTTGATTTGTTGTGGTGTGGACATTGAGTTTAGTAGTGGTTCTGTCAGCATATCTGAAGCCAGGCGATTCCATGCTGGGATCCACTGATTTCAATCTACGAGACGTAAACTAGGATAACAAGAGTACATAGATGAGGAGTGAGGCCCAAGGATGGAGCACCCCTGAGGGACATCCTGGTGACGGGGTCATTCTTAATTTTGTTTCTTTTGAATTTGTAACAACCAGTTCGGAGAATCTCTCACGCACTTGGTCTCGATCCTTGAGGTAAGAAGCGAGCCACTAAAGTGCGAGGAAGCAGCACCCGCCGGCACAACGCCGCATTTCTCCTCAACTGGTCGCGCAACAGTGTCCTCATGAGTGCACGCCAGTCTCATATAAGGCTCTTGGATAGAGTCGAGGAATATGCTAAGCACATGATTCTCGCCCTCTTTCACATTCCATCGACAAAACATGTCCTCCGGAGGTTGTTCACAAGCATCCAGCTGTAGAATCTGTTTTTCCTAAATCCCAAATTGTTATCTGGATATTCGCAGAATTTTAGTTATATTTTTCTAAAAAGCTTCATAAAGCTTGCAAGGTTCTTTATGCATAAAAACAATTCTTTTCAGAACAATTTCTTGCCTAAACACAGGCACACGTAATTGAGAGTTGGGCGCATAGTTGCTTGCTATGCAAGGCAAGGATCGTACCTTTTTTGGAAGATCGGGATAATGATCTTTTGGGCCCCCCCTCGTCTTCAGGATTGGGAGTTGACGGAAAATGGAAAAAACGTTTCCCTTTCTTCCCAAAGGAAAAGTTTATTCAGGTTTTTTGTGGAAGTGGTCTCACTTATGTGCCTTGAAGCAAAAAACGTTTGAGAAGCCACACTGACCATGCACCCGCTGGGCATCACACGCTTTTTTGGTTTTGTAGTTCTAAGCCATTGTTATCAACACGTGCTACACTCCCCCTCACAACACAGGAGCCAAAGCCAATGGATTGCAACTGGTATTCAAAAAGCACGACATCTCCCCCGCCGACACTCGATGGTATCAGTGTGAACGCCGGCTCTAAGATGGAGTTCATAAGCGAGGTTTATGTACAACTTAGGTTAATGTATAGCACAAAATACACTGATGAGTCTTTTTGATTTTTAAAACCTTTACTAACCCACAAAAAACTGCCTTTTACAAATTTTTAATGAGGTTTTATTTCAAGATGACCGTTTCAAAACACCTCATCGGTCCATTTTTTAATGTTAGGAAAGTTGATAATGGTCAATAAATTCTCATCAGTTGTTCTTTTTGTATACATTAACCTAAGGTTTGCAAACCTCTAAGCACATCTTCTGATAACAGGCTGTCATTTTCATTTTGACTCCGGGTCATTGCCTGGCCTTTAAACACTACCAGTTTCATAATACTTCTATATCTCAAAATATATTATAAAACGATTTGTTTTGTGAAATTTGGAAATTACCTCAGTGGAGGACTTTTTCTTACTTATCTTCATAGAACCGTAAAGAGGGCGGCTGTCTGTGAAATTAAGTAGGCTTACGAATTTTATAAAAAATTGCTGGCAAACAGCCACGGGACAATAACTAGTAAACGGAATAATAAATACTCTATTAACCTCATTGTGATTTTATGACACTCAACAATAGCAATAGGCACGGCACCGGAGTAGACACATCCTGTAGTTGGTTTACTATTCAATTCTCTTATGCTCATAAATCTTTAGGATGATGATTTCGATAATAAACTATTTTTCTTGTCCGAGATGAAAATGTAGTGGAGATTGCTAGGAGGTGTTAGAGAAACTGTCTGTTATTAACTGTTGTTTTGTAACATACCTGTATTTTACACTATACGCTTGTATATGTAAATTCACCAATATTACGTAAGTAAATGATTACTCTAAAAATTTAACACTAGTAGTATGCGCGATTTTTAAACTCAACCCTCGTTAGTGGCCACATCACAGTAAACACAGCTTTACTTTTTTTTGTGAAATCATAAATCATGATTACTACACTAATGTGCAAAATAATATTAAGAGTACAACCGGAATGAGGAACCACACCTGAGATATTGGGCTCTGTTTACAGTAAGTGGATTAGGGACTGGCAGTGGCTCATGTCAGGAGTAGGACCTGACTCAGATTATATAGTTTTAAAATAGCTCTTGTAGTGACACTCTATGATAAATGTATACAATTATTCCAAGAGCCTATATCAAAGTTACATCAATAAACTATATTAGATAGCAAATAAGTAGACTGTTGCTTAGTATCTAATGGACACACTGAAGTTGTTTAGAAAAAGAACTTTAAGAAAATATAATACAAAGCAACTAATAGGAATTGTATATAAAACAAATTATAGATAATAAGAGAGGAATGGGATATATTATGATTAAAATGCTGTCCGTTTATAATTGCCAAAGGGGACACCTCTTGCATATCAGTCACCAATGTATTGGATAAAAATACTATGTCACCACCTAGAGCTTATGATAGCAGTTAATAAGTAGGTGGATGTTGGTTATTCTCGGTGAAAAACTCGTAGTTTCCGTTAGCAGCGCTTTCTATGTTAATGGAAATACCTTTTTTTTCCTTCTACAAGATGCTTATGGATTCCTTGCCAAACGATCTTGTATTATACACGCGAATTAAAAAGTGTTGGTTGATTGGGCCCTCCTATAAATTACCGAATATAGATTTCCTTAAATTTAAAAACAGCCACAGTTACATTTCCGGTCACACAAAAATTAAAAATAATACCTTAATTACAGTTATTGACTGTTTCCAGTTAGTATAAAACCAATATACAGCAACAGTAGGATAACATTGGTGTTTACTAAAGTGGAGTAAAGGTTGTACCACAGTAAGTGTAAAGGTGAACACACACCATGCTTTTATGTAAACGTTATATACTACCAGTTTTCATGTAAACATTTCCCTCTAATGAATGTGACGCGACACGGACAAGATGGTGTAGATAGCTAAATTATCCCAACCGTTCAACAAACTAGAAACTGGGAAGGAATTCCGCTTTCTCGTGGCTTTGTTTTGATTATTCTCAATCCACGGATGTGACAGTATTATCATCACGGTTGGAATTTGAAATTCTGGTACCGCCTTCAAAATTGTCATAGATAATTTTATAGTTACTAATGATTGTTTGTAGAGAATAGAAATTTGACCATTTGGGTCTCCTAAACAGTAATATATATTGATACGAATATGTTTTCTATTATTTAATATGGATTGTAGCGTCTCTGTGTTTGTAAGTTTTAGGGACCAAATGTATCGGGAAAAATGGTTTGTAAGTAAATACATTAGCCATTGGACCGGGGGAGAGCTTAAATTTCGGGCTTTATATCTATATACGGCTAAATTCTAAGAGCTGGGGTACATTGAAACCTATAGTTTGTTACATCTCGGGGCATACCGTGGCTAGGAGCGAAAAATGGAACCAACAGCCAAATAAGATTTTGGGGGTACACTACTACATTGGCTCGATAAATATAGTTTTACCGGAGACCGTAGGACAATTCCTTTTAAGTGGGGTCAGGCCCTTGATCCGCTTTACAAGTACGAGATCCTCGAGCGGGGGGGGGGGATGTTAGATACGTTTACCATATAATATCATGGAAAGGGACGCCGATAGAGCTCTCCTTCTCCTTAACATTATACTGAATAAACGTAAACTGGCAGCTGTGGTGGGCGGCAGAGTTGATTCAATGTTGAAATGTTGAGTTTTTTCTTAACCATTGTTAGAGAGGGAATATGGATAGTAGAGACCCCCTCCTCACTCTTGAATTATACCATTGTGTTAGATTTGGTTCCAGCTTTTTGGGACCTAGTGAAATGGAAAACGCAACAGGACCGGGTAAAAGTCATATGTGACTTGTCTCACACAGGCTTGCCCGCTAGCTGACTCTGGAGGGAGAGCACCATTACCCACTCTACATCTTCCGCAAGAAGAAACCTAAATCTGTCTCCAATCACCCCATAACTTGGTTTTAAAACGTCGCTGCCGTTGTAATGAATTAATTTTTATCCATATCTAACATGAGAAACATTCGGTGTACATATGTACTTATACTATATAATTACTCGCCTTCGGCTCTCGCATGGGGGCTACGCTCCCCAGGCCCCCATTTGGGTGGGCCGGATTGGTTTGTCCAAATTCGGGAATAAAGAGATGATATTTGGTGATAGGTCAAATTCGGACATTATGTAAATGCACAGGGGAAATTCCCAGGGGGGGGGGGCGTTTAGCGGGTGTGGTTTTTGGGGTTTTTTTTTTTTTGGTTTTTGCCGTTTTGGGTTTTTTAGTTGGGGGGTTTTAGTTTTTTTTTTTTTTAGCGGTGACCGAGGGGGTTAAGACATCAGGGGGGTGGTGATCTTGTCATGACTCAGAAATCTTCCCAAGGAGGGGGTTAAGAGAGGATTTATGTGATTTGTAAAATTCTGGACTATAGTGGTCATCCCAGGAAATTCCCAGGGGGTATAATGATTACCGGACAGGGGGTTGTTTAAACACAATCAAGGGGGTTTAATGTACTCAGGTGAGGTTTAGTCAGGTTAATACTAAAAAAGATTCCCCGGGGGGGGGTTAATGTTGACAAGGGGGGGTTTAATGGACAGTTTATATGAACACTCGTGGGCCCTTTTTCTTATTTTGTCTTTTTTGTAGAGAGGGTGGTTTGTGTCTGGTGAACATAATAAAAAACACTCTATTTGTTCCTATCTACTATGTGAAACTTCACTAACGCTGTCCATCGCAACTCCCGACGTGGGGGAGGGGGGGTTTTTAGTCACTCGTTAACGGTAGTAATATCACGAATGGTCGAAGCCGTTGGAAACCAGCAGCCGAATCGCACTAATTATAGTGTTGCAAGATTTAAAAAAACCCTAAAATTGACGACAAAAGATAATTTGCCTTTGTAGAGCATTTTACCAGGCTTGCGGGAGAAGATAGTAATAAATCGACAGAAAGAAGCTACTGGACCGCTTTTTTTTTTTATTTTTTTTTATATCCTATAATAATAGCTAGTTTACGCTAAAAGAAATGTTTTACATTCTAAGCATGAGGGACTAACGGTGTTCGGCCAATATCGAGCGCCAGAAGGTAAGTTTTTGAGGTGAAATTTTCAACCATAATCACGTTTTTTTTCGGCCAATAAACCATTAAAAGATAGAATGGTAAAATGTTTGCTGGACCTTATTTTGTGGTAGACCACATTGTTTCGTATTAAAAACAAAAAAAAAAAAAAAAAAAAAAAAAAAAAAAAAAAAATGCTAGATTGAAATTTTATTCTACCCTAAACTTCTAAAGGTTCCGCTCTTTAACCACAGAAAACCCAGAAAAACAAACTAATCTCACGTGTTAAAAAACGTTAAATAAAAAAAAAACAAAAATTCTATACTTTTTTAAAACGCGCTATGCTGGCCAACCCTATGTGATGAATCTCGGAGGCCAAAATGTTACTAAACCTTTTTTGTAGATCACGGCGATTTTTCTTAAATCCCATTGAAAATTTGATTTTGAAGCTACGACCAACCGTTCGCGTCTTTTGTAGCCGCGTATCGAGCGCCGGGCCCGGAAAGTGTAAATTTTTAGGCGGAAATTTCAAAAATTAATTTTTAATGTAATTCGTCGTTTTGCGGCCAAAAAACAAACGATGGGGAGAATATAGCAAAAAAGTCAATGGACCTTTTTTGTATTAGGGTTCACCTTCATTCTCTGGACCATGAATTTTCCGTCAGATCCGAGCTAGCTCCAACGGTTCGCCCGCTATGGGGATTCAAAGAAAATGCCTGCAAGGGCAAAAAGGGGTCAGTTCGCGAAATTTTTTTGAGGGGTTCAAAATCAAAAAATTCCGGGTTTCAGACTTTTCCCGGTGGTTTGAAGACGTGGAAAGCTACGTGTGTACCAAATTTGGTGTCTCCAGCACTTCTAGAAGTAGGTTAGAATTTGTATCGCCTATCAGTGAGTGAGTCAGTCAGTTACACATGCGGCTGTATATATATGGGATAACCGTTAGAGATATGACAAAAAGTGACTGGACCTTTCTTGTCGGAAATTTAATTTTGTCTTTCGATTGTGCCCTCAGATCTGATCTAACGACCTATGGTTTAGCCAGAAATGAGCTCGGGAGAAAAGTCTGCACGGGTCAGCTATTCTTGAATTGTTTAGTATAAACATAATAAAAACCGACCTCAAGGCAGTATTTTTAAGTCGAACAGGGGGTTTAATATCACCAGGAGACTATCTAGTCAAGGCGAGAAATTCCCTGGGTGGGTGATTAATGTTAAGGAGGTTAAGACAAGAAGGGGGTTTAATTTCGTCAGGATATTGTCTGGTCATATGAACAAATTCCCAGGGGGGTTAACGTTACCGGGGGGATAAGTCTCCAGGGGGTTATCTGGTCATATACCCAGGATCTTCCCAGGGGGGGGGGGGTTAAGAGATTTGGTGACTGGTAAAATTCGGACATGAGGTCATGGCAGGAAATCTTCCCTGGGGGGGTTTAATGTTACCAGGGGGGTTAACACATCAGGGGTTGAATGTACAGGAGGTTATCAGGTCATACCAGGAAATCCCCGGGGGGGGGTTAATATTACCGGGGGTTTAATGACACACTTGGGCCTTTTTTAGAGGGTATTGTGTCTGTGAACATAATATAATATTCCTCTGTCCCTATCTACTATTGAACGCTTAGCTAACGCTCAGCCAACTCCCGAAGTCACTGAACCTTTTCTTGTAGATCACGTGATGTTCCCTAAATCCCGTTTAAAATTTTGTTGTTGAGTTACGACCAACCGTTTAGCCGCTATCAAAGCCCGGAATGTAAAATTTTTAGCGAAAATGTCCAATATTTTCACTTAATCGCGTTTTGCGGTCAAAACTAAGGAAATATAGTAAAAAGTCACTGGACCTTTTTTGTAGGTTCATCTTATTTTCCTAAATAAAACGTGTTAGTCTTATTTTGACCTCCGACCAATGGTTTTCGCCCGCTATCGACCCCAAAAAACAAAAGTTTCGCGTAAAAGTTACAACAAAATTGTACATAATCACGTTTTTCGGCCAAACCAATCGAGATAGGGCAAAAGATTACTGGACCTTTTATTCGTAGATCGCGCAATTTGCTAATTTGATGGGTCAATCAGATTTGAGCTACGACCAACGGTTCGGACCGCTCATCGGGCTTGATGAAAACATTATTTTTATCCGAAAAAATCTCTGGAATTTCAAATGTTCGAGCGTTTTGTCGCTTAAACCATGGAAGATAGAGCAAAAAGTCATTAGACCTTTTTTGTAGTTCACTTCATTCCTGACCATGAATTTTCCGTCAGATCCGAGCTAGCTCCAACGGTTCGCCCGCTATCGGGCTTACAAAAAATTGCCTGCAGGGGTGAAGAATGCGCGATTTTTTGGGAATTTTTTTTGAGGGGTTGAAAATGAAAAATTCTCACTTTTCGGGATTTTCCCTGGTGGTTACACGTGGAAAGCTATCTGTGTACCCAAATTTCAAGTCTCTAACTCATCTGGAAGTAGGTTAGAATTAGTATACCGGGAGTGAGTGAGTGAGTGAGTCAGTCAGTCAGTCAGTTACACATGCGGTTGTATATATATAGGATAACCGTTAGAGATATGACAAAAAAAGTGACTGGACCTTTCTTGTTCGGAAATTTAATTTTGTCTTTCGATTGTGCCCCTCAGATCTGATCTACGACCTATGGTTTAGCCAGAAATGAGCTCGGGAGAAAAGTCTGCACGGGTCAGCTATCTTGAATTGTTTAGTATAAACATAATAAAAACCGACCTCAAGGCAGTATTTTAAGTCGAACAGGGGTTTAATATCACCAGGAGACTATCTAGTCAAGGCGAGAAATTCCCTGGGTGGGTGATTAATGTTAAGGAGGTTAAGACAAGAGGGGGTTTAATTTCGTCAGGATATTGTCTGGTCATATGAACAAATTCCCAGGGGGGGTTAACGTTACCGGGGATAAGTCTCCAGGGGGTTATCTGGTCATACCAGGATCTTCCCAGGGGGGGGGGTTTAAGAGATTTGGTGACTGGTAAAATTCGGACATGAGGTCATGGCAGGAAATTCCCTGGGGGGGTTTAATGTTACCAGGGGGGTTAACACATCAGGGGGTTGAATGTACAGGAGGTTATCAGGTCATACCAGGAAATCCCCGGGGGGGGGGTTAATATTACCGGGGGTTAATGACACACTTGGGCCTTTTTTAGAGGGTATTGTGTCTGTGAACATAATAAATATTCCTCTGTCCCTATCTACTATTGACGCTTAGCTAACGCTCAGCCAACTCCCGAAGTCACTGAACCTTTTCTGTAGATCACGTGATTTCCTAAATCCCGTTTTAAAATTTGTTTTGAGTTACGACCAACCGTTTAGCCGCTATCAAGCCCGGAATGTAAATTTTTAGGCGAAAATGTCCAATATTTTCACTTAATCGCGTTTTGCGGTCAAACTAAGGGAAATATAGTAAAAAAGTCACTGGACCTTTTTTGTAGGTCATCTTATTTCCTAAATAAAACGTTAGTCTTATTTTTGACCTCCGACCAATGGTTTTCGCCGCTATCGACCCCAAAAACAAAAGTTTCGCGTAAAAGTTACAACAAAATTGTACATAATCACGTTTTTCGGCCAAACCAATCGAGATAGGGCAAAAGATTACTGGACCTTTTCTGTAGATCGCGCAATTTGCTAATTTGATGGGTCAATCAGATTTGAGCTACGACCAACGGTTCGGCCGCTATCGGGCTTGAAACATTATTTTTATCGAAAAAATCTCTGGAATTTCAAATGTTCGAGCGTTTTGGTCGCTTAACCATGGAAGATAGAGCAAAAAGTCATTAGACCTTTTTTGTAGTTCACTTCATTCCTGACCATGAATTTTCCGTCAGATCCGAGCTAGCTCCAACGGTTCGCCCGCTATCGGGCTTACAAAAAAATGCCTGCAGGGGTGAAGAATGCGCGATTTTTTGGGAATTTTTTTGAGGGGTTGAAAATGAAAAATTCTCACTTTTCGGGATTTTCCTGGTGGTTACACGTGGAAAGCTATCTGTGTACCAAATTTCAAGTCTCTAACTCATCTGGAAGTAGGTTAGAATTAGTATACGTGAGTGAGTCAGTCAGTTACACATGCGGTTGTATATATATTAGAGACTCGCCTTCGGGCTCGCTGGGGGCGCTACGCCCCCAGGCCCCAAATTAAACGCTTGCAAATTCGGGGATAAGCGGAATTCGGTGACTGGTTAAGTCCGGACATTAAGTAAATGACAAGGGATTTAAAAATTGACCTTTTTCATAGATTTTTTTCCGGATTCGTAAAAAACTTTTGACTTTGAGGGCATTTTGCGGTTAAACCGTTAGAGATACGACAAAAAGTGACTGGACCTTTCTTGTTGGAAATTTAATTTTGTCTTTCGATTGTGCCCTCAGATCTGATCTACGACCTATGGTTTAGCCAGAAATGAGCTCGGGAGAAAAGTCTGCACGGGTCAGCTATCTTGAATTGTTTAGTATAAACATAATAAAAACCGACCTCAAGGCAGTATTTTAAGTCGAACAGGGGGTTTAATATCACCAGGAGACTATCTAGTCAAGGCGAGAAATTCCCTGGGTGGGTGATTAATGTTAAGGAGGTTAAGACAAGAGGGGTTTTAATTTCGTCAGGATATTGTCTGGTCATATGAACAAATTCCCAGGGGGGGTTAACGTTACCGGGGGATAAGTCTCCAGGGGTTATCTGGTCATACCAGGATCTTCCCAGGGGGGGGGGTTAAGAGATTTGGTGACTGGTAAAATTCGGACATGAGGTCATGGCAGGAAATTCCCTGGGGGGGTTTAATGTTACCAGGGGGGTTAACACATCAGGGGGTTGAATGTACAGGAGGTTATCAGGTCATACCAGGAAATCCCCGGGGGGGGTTTAATATTACCGGGGGTTAATGACACACTTGGGCCTTTTTTTAGAGGGTATTGTGTCTGTGAACATAATAAATATTCCTCTGTCCCTATCTACTATTGACGCTTAGCTAACGCTCAGCCAACTCCCGAAGTCACTGAACCTTTTCTGTAGATCACGTGATTTCCTAAATCCCGTTTAAAATTTGTTTTGAGTTACGACCAACCGTTTAGTAGCCGCTATCAAGCCCGGAATGTAAATTTTTTAGGCGAAAATGTCCAATATTTTCACTTAATCGCGTTTTGCGGTCAAACTAAGGGAAATATAGTAAAAAGGTCACTGGACCTTTTTTGTAGGTCATCTTATTTCCTAAATAAAACGTTAGTCCTTATTTTGACCTCCGACCAATGGTTTCGCCGCTATCGACCCCAAAAACAAAAGTTTCGCGTAAAAAAAAGTATACAACAAAATTGTACATAATCACGTTTTTCGGCCAAACCAATCGAGATAGGGCAAAAGATTACTGGACCTTTTCTGTAGATCGCGCAATTTGCTAATTTGATGGGTCAATCAGATTTGAGCTACGACCAACGGTTCGGCCGCTATCGGGCTTGAAACATTATTTTTATCGAAAAAATCTCTGGAATTTCAAATGTTCGAGCGTTTTGTCGCTTAAACCATGGAAGATAGAGCAAAAAGTCATTAGACCTTTTTTTGTAGTTCACTTCATTCCTGACCATGAATTTTCCGTCAGATCCGAGCTAGCTCCAACGGTTTCGCCCGCTATCGGGCTTACAAAAAATGCCTGCAGGGGTGAAGAATGCGCGATTTTTTGGGAATTTTTTTGAGGGGTTGAAAATGAAAAATTCTCACTTTTTCGGAATTTTCCTGGTGGTTACACGTGGAAAGCTATCTGTGTACCAAATTTCAAGTCTCTAACTCATCTGGAAGTAGGTTAGAATTAGTATACGTGAGTGAGTGAGTCAGTCATCAGTCAGTTACACATGCGGTTGTAATATATATTAGATAACAGTTAGAGATATGACAAAAAGTTACTGCTTAACTGCACATTTTCTTGACGAAAATTTTTAATTTTGTCTTTCGATTATGCCATCAGATTTAAGCTACGACCTATAATTTAGGCAGTACGCTTGCAAATTCGGGATAAGCGGAATTCGGTGACTGGTTAAGTCCGGACATTAAGTAAATGACAAGGGATTTAAAAATTGACCTTTTTCATAGATTTTTTTCCGGATTCGTAAAAACTTTTGACTTTGAGGGCATTTTGCGGTTAAACCGTTAGAGATACGACAAAAAGTGACTGGACCTTTCTTGTTGGAAATTTAATTTTGTCTTTCGATTGTGCCCTCAGATCTGATCTACGACCTATGGTTTAGCCAGAAATGAGCTCGGGAGAAAAGTCTGCACGGGTCAGCTATCTTGAATTGTTTAGTATAAACATAATAAAAACCGACCTCAAGGCAGTATTTTAAGTCGAACAGGGGGTTTAATATCACCAGGAGACTATCTAGTCAAGGCGAGAAATTCCCTGGGTGGGTGATTAATGTTAAGGAGGTTAAGACAAGAGGGGGTTTAATTTCGTCAGGATATTGTCTGGTCATATGAACAAATTCCCAGGGGGGGTTAAACGTTACCGGGGGGATAAGTCTCCAGGGGGTTATCTGGTCATACCAGGATCTTCCCAGGGGGGGGGGGGGTTAAGAGATTTGGTGACTGGTAAAATTCGGACATGAGGTCATGCAGGAAATTCCCTGGGGGGGTTTAATGTTACCAGGGGGGGGGGTTAACACATCACATCAGGGGGTTGAATGTACAGGAGGTTATCAGGTCATACCAGGAAATCCCCGGGGAGGGGGGGGTTAATATTACCGGGGGTTAATGAACACACACTTGGGCCTTTTTTAGAGGGTATTGTGTCTGTGAACATAATAAATATTCCTCTGTCCCTATCTACTATTGACGCTTAGCTAACGCTCAGATCAGCCAACTCCCGCCGAAGTCACTGAAACCTTTTCTGTAGATCATCACGTGATTTCCTAAATCCCGTTTAAAATTTGTTTTGAGTTACGACGACCAACCGTTTAGGGCTAGAGCCGCTATCAAGCCCGGAATGTAAATTTTTAGGCGAAAATGTCCAATATTTTTCACTTAATCGCGTTTTGCGGTCAAACTAAGGGAAATATAGTAAAAAGTCACTGGACCTTTTTTGTAGGTCATCTTATTTCCTAAATAAAACGTTAGTCTTATTTTGACCTCCGACCAATGGTTTCGCCGCTATCGACCCCAAAAACCAAAAGTTTCGCGTAAAAGTTACAACAAAATTGTACATAATCACGTTTTTTTTCGGCCAAACCAATCGAGATAGGGCAAAAGATTTACTGGACCTTTTCTGTAGATCGCGCAATTTGCTAATTTGATGGGTCAATCAGATTTGAGCTACGACCAACGGTTCGGCACGCTATCGGGCTTGAAACATTATTTTTATCGAAAAA